>NC_045980.1:20538668-20838668 GCF_010909765.2 Amblyraja radiata | reverse complement strand
CATGGTGGTGCAGCGGTAGAGTTGCTGCCTTACGGCGCTTGCAGCACTGGAGACCCGGGTTCGATCCCGACTACGGGTGCTGTCTGTTCGGAGTTTGTACGTTCTCCCCGTGACCTGCATGGGTTTTCTCTGAGATCTTTGGTTTCCTGCCACACTCCAAAGACGTATGGGTATGTAGATCTATTACCCTGGTAATTGTAAAAATGGTACCTAGTGTGTGTAGGATAGTGTTAATATAAGGGGATCTCTGGTCGGCGAAGACACGATGGGCCGAAGGGCCTGTCTCCATGCTATATCTGTGAACTAAACTAAACTAAAAAGTACCAATCTCCCCACCTTCAGAGGAATCTATGGGAAGCACTGCCTCAAGCAGGCAGCCAATATCATCAAAGACCCACACTATCCTCTCCACGCTCTCGCTTCAATCATCAGGAGAAAGGTACAGGGGCTTGAGAGCCGTGACCTCAAGAACCCCTTCTCCATTAGTAAGGGTGTCAGGGGTTATGGGGAGAAGGCCGGAGAATGGGGTTTGAGAGGGAAAGGTAGATAAACCATGATTGCATGGCGGGATAGACTTGATGGGCTGAATGGCCTAATTCTGCTCCCATGACTTATGGACGGCTTCTTCCCATCAACTATCAGACTCGTGAATCACACTGTGCCCCCATGAACTATTCTGGACTGGGTGCATCATGTACTGCTGCTGGCATCATTATGGTCTGGTTAGCTAGTGTAACTGATAACTCTTTGTGTTATTGTTTATTCTACATTAACTGTGTTTGTTGCGTTAATGTGCCCGTAAAGCTGCAGCAAGTAAGAATGTTATTGTTCCCATTCCTGTGTAGATGACAATTAAATACACTTGACTCTGTTGGCTCAATCATTAGTCTGCCTTAATAAACTCGCCCAAAATGTGAGGAGTCACACAACATTAGCATATTATGCATAATGCCTCGATTTAGTAAAGATGTCATAAATGTACATTTTTGTATGCATGTATGCACGGAAGTAATTTAATACCTTGATGCTTGGGAGCAGGCAAAGCCATAATTGATTGACTGTGAGTTCATGGTTTTGACTAAACCACATGAATCATGCTTTGCAGTGCAATTTAATTTTTAAGATTGCCTCCAGTAGAGTCGGCTTTACACATTCATGACAGTGAGGAGTGTTGGGTTTCAGAGGCCTGAGGTCTCTTCGTGTGGGTAGAGTTGACACCAGCCTGCGGGGGGAACCGGGGCACTCAGCCACGCCCTAGCGTGCATCTCCTGCTCGCACAGACCTGTTCTCGCAACTACCTGCGTGTGTGTAAGTCGACACAATGCTTGACCTCGGGTGTGTGACGGGTGGGACGGGCAGCCTTTCATCAGGGCTGGCCAGGGAAGGACACAAAGTGCCGAGAGTAATGCCCCTGTCCCACTTAGGAAACCTGAACGAAAACCTCTGGAGCCTTTGCGCCCCACCCAAGGTTTCCATGCGGTTGCAGGTGGTTGCCGGAGGTTGCAGGTAGTGGAAGCAGGTAGGGAGACTGACAAAAACCTCCGGGAACCGCACGGAAACCTTGGGTGGGGCGCAAAGTCTCCAGAGGTTTCCATTCAGGTTTCCTAAGTGGGACAGGGGCATAACTCAGCGGGCATCTCTGGAGAACATGGATAGGCGACGTGTAGGAAGGAACTGCAGATGCTGGTTTAAACCGAAGATGGACACAAAAAGCTGGAGTAACTCAGCGGGCCAGGCAGATATCTCTGGAGAAAAGGAATTGGTTTTCTATGGTTTACTATCATAACCTTTATTCAACTAAAACCGTAGTACAATCAGAAGGAATAGCAGATTTTTTAATAAAATGTAATTTAAAAGGTTTAGATTCAAACGATAGAGAATTATTAGAAAGGGAGATTACGATAAAGGATATTGAGGAGTCTATTGGCTCTTTAAAAAATGGTAAAGCAGTAGGACCAGATGGTTTAGGTTCCGAATTTTATAAAAAATTTTATGATTTGCTTAGCCCACGTTTACAAAGACTGTATGAGGATATCTATACTCAACAGAAACTTCCAGACACGTTAAATGAATCAATAATAACACTTATTCCTAAAGCTGATAAAGATCTGGAAGACCCGGGATCATACAGAGCAATTGCACTTTTAAATACAGATCAGAAAATTTTAACTAAAATACTAGCGCATAGATTAGGTACAGTGATGAATAAATTAATACACCCTGACCAAACAGGCTTTATTCAGAAACGATACTCATATTATAATCTAAGAAGATTATTTAATATTATATATTCTAAGAGAATTATTAATGAAGATCTAGCAATAATTTCACTTGACGCTGAAAAAGCATTTGATCAGGTCGAATGGCCTTATTTATTTTCGGTGATGGAAAATATGCAGCTAGGGGAGAAATTCTGTACATGGATAAAACTGTTATATACAAATCCCACGGCTAGAATATTTACAAACCAAAGGTTGTCACCTAAATTTAGCCTATCTAGAGGTTGTAGACAAGGATGCCCATTATCTCCATTATTATTTGCGCTTGCTATTGAGCCACTGGCAGAAAGAGTTAGGGGGCATCCGGAAATACATGGGTATAACACAAAGGACACAGTGAATAAAATTTCTCTATACGCAGATGATGTATTAATTTACATTACAAAACCAGAAATTAGTATTCCAAACTTATTAAAGCTAATAACCCAATTTGGTTCACTTTCAGGATACAGAATAAATTGGAATAAAAGTGAAATTATGCCAATAAGGGAACATAACAAACAGACAATACAACAATTTCCATTTAAAATAGTAAATGAAAAATTTAAATATCTAGGTATTTATGTAACTAAGATATATACATCATTATTTAAAGCAAATTTCCCCCCATTACTGAACAAACTACATAAGAATATTCAATACTGGAAAACACTTCCTATCTCAATGGTAGGCAAAATCAATGCCATAAAAATGATTTTTTTACCGCAAATACTATATCTTTTTCAGACAATTCCGATATATCTGGCAAAAAACTTTTTTAAAAAATTGGACTCTATTGTTAATGATTTTATCTGGGATTATAAGAATCATAGGATAAACAAAAGACACTTGTGTAAATCAAAAATAAATGGAGGCTTGGTTTTACCCAATTTTTTGTTTTATTTCTGGGCAGTTAACATTAAAAATATGAATTTCTGGTTGGAAGAAATAGATCATCAACCAGACTGGTTAAAAATGGAAAAGGAAGATTGTTTACCTTTTGATATCGGTTCGATATTATTTGCTACGTCTAAATTAAACAAAAAAATTTATAGGGAAAACCCTATAATATTTAGTGCTATACGAATCTGGAAACAATTAAAAAAGACATTAAAATTAGATAATTTATCACTTTTTCTTCCAGTTGTGAATAATCCTTTGTTTAAGCCTTCATGGTTGGACGGGGGTTTTACACAATGGAAGAATTATGGAATTAAAAATATGGGACAACTTTACAAGGAAGGTACTTTTCTGACATTTCAGGAATTGCAACAGACTTATGGACTTCGAGGAAATGATTATTTCAGATATCTTCAACTTAGAGATTATGTAAAATCGAACTCCCAAAATTTTCGAATTAGAAATTCAGAAATTCTTGATGAATGTTGGAACAAACATCCTAATACAGAAAAATTAATATCTTATATATACAATATTTTATTAGACAGTGACATTCCCTCGACGGACTTACACAGACAAACATGGGAAAAAGAATTAAATCAAGTAATAACGAAAGATACTTGGGAAGAAAGTTTGCAACACATACATCAGTGTTCATTAAACGCCAGGCATTCTCTAATACAATTTAAAGTAATACATAGGTTACATTATTCAAAAACAAAACTACATAAAATTTTTCAACATATCTCACCTATATGTGATAAATGTCAACATTTAGAAGCTACATTATCTCATATGTTTGCAAACTGTATAAAAATAAAAAAATTCTGGGTAAATATTTTTAGTATAATATCTAAAGTAACCAGCATACAATTGGACCCAGATCCAAAATTAATAATACTCGGAATATTAGAATTAAATCAAACACTTAGAACAACACAAAGAAACTTTATTGATTATAGTTTAATAACAGGAAAAAAATTAATTCTAAAATTTTGGAAAGGCCCTACGGCCCCCACAATCAAAATGTGGATTATAGAAATGACGGAGACCTTAAACGTGGAAAGAATCAGATTTTCCCTGTTGGATAAACAGGAATCATTCGTTGGAACATGGTCTCCTTTTATTGATTACTTAAAGGGTCAGAATGGTTCAGCACAGGAACCTGACTAGCACGCGGGCTAAAGAATGGATGAAATATTATACTCTGAAATGTACGAATATATCTCGAATGAAGTCTTTTTTATTTTAACAAATTTTTCCATTCTTCTTTAACTACCTTTTTTTTTTTTTTTTTTTTTTTTTTTTTTGTTTGTTGTTTTGTTTTTTGTTTTTCTTCTCTTTCTTTTCTTTCTTTACTTCATCTATCTCTTTAGTTCTATCTAGTTTAAAAAAAAAAAAGGTAAAAAGTATTGGAGACAATGTAATAATAATTGACATGTAATGATGTATTTTGGTTATGTACCTATCTCCAATAAAAAATATTTTCAAAAAAAAAAAAAAAAAAAAAAAAAAAAAAAAAAAAAAAAAAAAGAAAAAAAAAATTAAAAAAAAAAAAAAAAAAAAAAAAAAAAAAGAAAAGGAATTGGTGATGTTATAAGAGAATAGGAGATAGGAGCAGAATTAGGCCATTCAGCCCATCGTCTACTCCGCCATTCAATCATGGCTGATCTTCCTCCTAACCCCATTCTCCTGCCTTCTCCCCATAACCTCTGACACTTCGAATTGAGTCAGAAGAAGGGTCTCGCCCTGAAACGTCACCTATTCCTTTTCTCCGGAGATGTTGTCTGACCTGCTGAGTTATGCCATCTTTTAGAGTGATATTTTGGTAGGTGATATTTTGGGTCGGGACCCTTCTTCAGACTGGTTCAACTATCATGAGTTATCATGAGGGCTGTAATGCTGCAAGAATGGCCGGTGGCTTTCCCTCTCAGGAACATCCACTAACGCTGGCCTGTTGTTATCTTCAGCCTGGCACACTGCTTCCTGACGTCTGTGTCATTCTCGTTCACCTTTTCACCACCTATCAACGAGTGTTCTCGCCTTGGTTCTCACAGACCGAGTCTGAAGTCCAAACACAAAGTGCTGGGGCAGCTCAGCGGGTCAGGCGGCATCTGTGGAGGGAAATGGACAGGGAACGTTTGGGCTCAGGATTCTTTTTTCAGCTTCTGCAGTCTCTTGTGTTTCCAGAGAATGATATCTATTGTCTTAAAACACAACGTTATGGAGTAACTTAACGGGTCAATTGACTGACAACCTTCCGGGTTGGGATCCTTCTTCAGACTCATTTTAGTGGGGTGGGTTATGGATGGGGGCGGGGGTTGGGGGGAGAACAAAATGAGGTGGAGTTGGGACAAAGCCTGGCAAGTGATAGGTGGATACAGGTGATGCGGTGGGGGAGGGGGGGGGGGGGGGGTTGGCAGATGGGTGCGTAAAAGCTGGTGAAAAGAAGATGAAAGGGGTGTCAGGTGAGGAGAGGAGTGAAGTGTAATGCCCCTGTCCCACTTAGGAAACCTGAAAGGAAACCTCTAGAGACTTTGCACCCCACCCAAGGTTTCCGTGCAGTTCCCGGAGGTTTCCGGAGGTTTTTGCCAGTCTCCCTACCTGCTTCCACTACCTGCAACCACCTGCAACCTCCGGGAACCGCACGGAAACCTTGGGTGGGGCGCAGAGTCTCCAGAGATTCCCGTTCAGGTTTCCTAAGTGGGACAGGGGCATTAGCCGGCTTCCTTCTTGTATATTTAGCCTCTCCGATGCCTGTGACTCAGTTATCTTACCTTGTGATGCAGCAACTGGTTTGAGTAACTTATTGAAAGTCCCATAAATAGAAAGGAGAAAGATATCGCCAGGGACTTGTGATCTGATCTTTGAAAAAATAAAGAATCTGGAATTATTTATAAAAAATGTGTCGTTTATAAAATACTGCAAGCCGGGGCTCTTATCCAGCTGCTGCCATGGTCCCATGGAACCAAAACATAGTCTACAGAGACACCACAGTGAATTACAATTGCCCATGTATCTCTTGTTTCCCTTTACCCTGACAATATTGTCTATTGTCTCTCAATCTGATGAAGGGCCTCAAACCTAAACGTCACCTATTCCTTTTCTCCAGAGATGTTGTCTGACCTCCAGGTTTTGGTGTATGTCTTTGATTTAAACCAGCATCTGCAGTACCTTCCTACACATGTCTTGAACCTTTTGCTGGTGTTATCTCAAACTGCAGTTGTCAAATGTTGAATGTTGCCTAAAGTAGATCTGATGAAGCACTCGCTGTGTTTTACTTTCCACAGCTGCTGCCTGACTTGCTGAGTTTTAACACCATTTTCTGTTTCATTTCAGATTTTCAGCATCTGCAGTTGTTTATTTGATTAAAAAATGTTTTGTCACTTCTGACAATTAAACTCTTTGATCCTGTAGTTGAAATATTGAGAACAAAGGGAGCAGCTTCCTTCCTTTCCAACTCATGCAGGCCGATGCCTTGAACCTTTGGTGAAACTCCAGCGTGATTGTTCGAAAGACATAAACAAGTCACCATTGTGTCTTTTTCCTTGCACGCTAGCCCTCTCGCCCAAGCCCCCACTTCCTCATCAACCCTCCCCCCCCCCTCCCCGACCCATTCCCCCACTGCACCTTACACGTTTAGTTTAGCTTAGAGATACAGGGCGGAAACAGGCCCTTCGGCCCTCTGAGTTCATGCTGAACAATGATCACCCCATACACTAACACTATCAGACACCTGTACATCTTTGGAGTGTGGGAGGAAACCGAAGCACCCAGAGAAAACCCACACGGTCATGGGGTGAACATACAAACTCAGTGCAGACAGCACCCATGGTCAGGATCGAACCCGGGTGTCTCTCCTGATCACGAATACACCTCTGCATCATTCTGGTAAACCTCCTCTATACCATCTCCAAAACGTCCATATCCTTCCTGTAATGGTACAACCAGAACTGTCCACAACTGTGCTGCATACAAAATGCTGATTTTATTTGATTAGACTGAACCTTGAATCTCATGCAATCTGCAATATATTTAATGATTTATAAATGAGCAATCGATGCAAAAAAATGTTGGGCGCCTCTGTTTATTGTGTGTGTAGGATAGGGCTGTGTAGGATGTGTGTAGGATAGCGTGTAGAATAGGGCTAGTACACAGGATAATCGCTGCTCGGTGCGGACTCGGTGGGCCGAAGGGCCTGTTTCCGTGCTGTATCTCTAAACTAAACTAAACTAAACTAAACCGACGGGCACAGCATCAACGCAGGGCTCAGTTCAAGGACAGGGAAGGTACATGGAGTGAGCAGGGGCCAACATCTATAACGCGCAGGACTGGAGGTGCATCGTTCTGCTCATACAACAGACTGGCCCTTTGTTTCCCATTTTCTATTGTCAGAAGCCTGTTCCTTGCCCAGGGCGTGCTTGCAAACTACTCTGGGCAACCCGATCCCTGCAGAAAATCAAAACACCAACCACTTCTTTGAAATCCGGGTGAAAGTGAGAAGCATAAACAATCTGATTAGCAAGTGGAGGGGTGACCCTTCAAGGCTACGGCGGCCTCTGTCTGAGCCACAAAGCTTAAGATTGAACAAAACTTGGAAACAGAGACAGGCTTCTGTTTGGGAATGTGAAGGAGGTGTCTGGTTCTCTGCAATGCCTGTAGACTTTGTATCGTTTATTATTAATTATCTCAACCTGCCTGAACAATGTACTGCTCCGTGTGGCTGTTGGGTAACGATGGCGGACTGGGCAGGTCACTCATACACATGGAGATTGCATAAGAAGGAACTGCAGATGCTGCTTTATACCCAAGGCAGACACAAAATGCTGGAGTAACTCAGCATCTCTTTTGGTCAGAACCCTGCTTCAGACCCTACTTGAATCTGAAGAAAGGGTTCCGACCTAAAACGTCACCTATTCCTTTTCTCCAGAGATACTGCCTGACCTGTTGAGTTACTCCAGCATTTTTTGTCTATCTTAGGTCGAGATCGGATCTTCCCATCATTGTTTTCTCCAGTAGCTTTCCGCCTTTTGGGATAAAGTGTTTCTTGGTGTTTTGATTCAGGTTTCAATCCAGAGCGCACAGCTTCTCAGAGTAACTCCACTATGGTCACAGTGGAGGAAGCAAACTAGGTGGACAGTTGTTGAGAATGGCCGCTGACACTGAGGGCAGAGGTTGAAGAATGGTTGGTTTCCCAGTCCATTCTGAAGACTGCTGGTATATCGCACTGTTGGAAACACCTTTGTTTGGATCAGTAACAAAACACTCGTTGGCCTATTCTGGTTGATCCCATGACCATTTGATATGTTGAGATCATTTAGGGTGGCACAGTGGTGTAGCTGGTAGTGCTGCTGCCTCACACCAATTCCACACCGACCATCGGTCGCCCACTCACGCTAGTTCTATGTTCAAGAAGTTTTTAAGAAGGAACTGCAGATGCTGGAGGTAGACAAAAAGTGCTGGAGAAACTCAGCTCATCTTCCCATCTCCACCCCTGTCTGCTTTCCCCACCCTACATCAGTCCGAAACGTTGCATATTTCCTTCGCTCCATAGGTGCTGCTGCACCCGCTGAGTTTCTCCAGCACTTTTGTCTACCTCTAGTTCTATGTTATCACCCTTTTTAACCCACTCCTAAACACAAGGGCCAATTAACCTACAAGCCCGCACATCGTTTGGATGTGGGAGGAAACTGGCGCACCTGGTCATGCGGTCACAGGGAGAACATGCAAACCCCACAGAGACAGCACCCAAGATCGTACCCGGGTCTCTGGCGCTGTGAGGCAGTGGTTCTACCAGCTGCTCCACAGCGATACTTATCTCATTTGTTTCCTAAAATGCACCAGAGAATGACTTCCCAGGTAGTACACTGGCTGCCTGCTGCTCTGACATTAGGAAGGTGCTTTGTAAACTCAAGGTTTCCTGTTAACACCAGGGTCCTGCCACGTACTGATCAGCCATGATGTCCGCCCATCCGGCACCTGTGGATAGATATCTGGGTAGGAAGGGCGATACAGGGCCAAGAGTCAGATGTACCCACAACTGAACAATGAAATTCTTGTAGATACAAGGAACTGCAGATGCTGGCTTACAAAAAAATACGCAAAGTGCTGGAGTAACTCTGCGGGTCAGGCAGCATCTCTGGAGAAACGGAATAGGTGATGTTTTGGGACACGACCCTTCTTAACAGGCCTGTAAATCACAATACATGTTGATAATGCATAACAAACAAAAATTAAATAATTCAATAGCTCTCAATACTAGTGCAAAATATTCAGAACTCCTTCGTGCATCCAAAGACAGTTTGTAATTGAGGTTAGTGCTGTGCAGTGTTCAAGAGCCTGATGGTTGTTGGCAAGAAGTTATTCTTGAACCTTGTGGCCAAATGCAGGCAAATGGCCCAACTTGGTTGGTATGAATGAGGTCGGCTGAAGGGTGTGTTTCTGTGTGCTGCGCAGTTCTATGACCATATTAGGGAAATAATTAATTAATTGACTGTACAACATTTTGGGATGTCCTTCGGGAGTGAACAGGGCTGTATAATGCCAGGAATTCCTCTGTCACGTTGGATGAGGCAGTAAAGGAAAATAGGGAGGAAGAATTGAGAAAACAAATAGACACTCCGTACAGATAGCACCCGTAGTGAGAATCGAACCTGGATCTCTGGCACTTTAAGGCAGCAACTCTACCTCTGCGCCAATGCGCCTCCCTCGTTTGTGGCCGAGAGACGTGGAAATGCTGAGAGACTGCTACGGCAGCCAGGTTTAGTCACTGAACTCCTCGTTGCCACCAATGTCACCAATAATTGATGGTCAGGAGAAGCAGTCACCTGGTGTGGGTCATGTTGCCGCAGCTCAGATCACACTCGTCATGGCTTAAAAACATCTTGGTATTGTGCTCACCCTGTTCACTGACCCTGAGCGAGTTGGTTTTTACCCAAAGGGTAATTGAGTATGTCTGCTTTATTAAACTCGGGAGCATGGGAACAGGCTGCTGGACTTTGACAGCACTGTTCTCAGGATAGACACAAATTGCTGGAGTAACTCAGCGGGACAGGCAACATCACTGGAGAGAAGGAATGGGAAAAGTCACTTGTTCCTTCTCTCCAGAGATGATCCAGCTTTTACTCTTTAAGTCTTGTGTTATGCTGGTAAACCCTGCAGCTCTATTGTGAACAGTGAGGTCTAATAGTCAACAATGACATAAAGGCCCATTTAATCTGTTACTGATCGCTGCACATCACAGTCATAATGTCATAAGGAATAGTAGAATTAGGCCATTCGGCCCATCAAGTCTACTCTGCCATTCAATCATGGTTGATCTATCTCTCCCTCCTAACCCCATTCTCCTGCCTTCTCCCCATAACCTCGGACACCTGTACTAACCTTGATCTATCTATCTCTGCCTTAAAAATATCCACTGACTTGGCCTCCACAGCCTTAGCAGATCCCAGCAGGAGTTCCTCAGAACAGTGTGCTGGGCCAAACCTCAGTGGCTTCATCACTGACCATCCTACTGTGCTGCATAGCCCTACAACTCAATGGAGGAACAAGGTAACCGCAGATGCTGGTTTACAAAATAAAGACACAAAGTGCAAGAGTGAGGCAGCATGCAAATTGGGGGAATAGCACCTCATGTTCCGCTTGGGCACCTTACAACCCAATGGTATGAACATTGAGTTCTCCAATTTTAAGTAACTCATCTTCAACTGCCCTTCCCTTCTTTCCTCCTTTCCCACTCCCTCTTCCCTGAGTCCGACTTGGAGACGTACACATTTCTCCCCTCTCCCTTCCACCCCCATTCCTTCCTCTGGCTTCACATTTTGCACTTCTATCCTTATCTCACACCTTTTGTCTTGTCATTTCTGACATTTGTCCAAACATTCTGCTTAACACAGAAAAATCCCTCACCTGTATCTACCTATCACTCACTAGGCTTTGTCCTGCCCCTCCTCTCCTCAAGCTTCGAAGCCTCCCACATCCCCCCTCACCACAATCAGTCTGAAGCGGGGTCCAGACCTGAAACGTCACCTATGAGGTGCGGCCTGACCCACTGAGTTACTCTTCCACTTTGTGTCTTTTTCAGATTGAGTTGGTTAAAAATCATTCTCAATATTGGCTCCTTTTGATTTAATTTGTTTGATGCTTGTTCAAATGTCAAAAGTCCGTGCTTTTTAACCAATGGTTACTTTTGGAGTCAAGGTTATGTTGGTAAATGGGAAAAACACTTCACCAGGAGCAGGATCCCAGTGGTAACGTTTTCATCTGGAGTGAGTTGGGAAGAAATAATGGGTCAGGCACAGATGTTTCTTGAGGGTGTGTATCTTTGAAACACAGATCACCAGTTGGAACCTTAGTTAATGATATCTCCACCCTCACCCTGCTGCCAATTGACCTATAGGTTTGACAACGGAAGGTCCTGTTAATATTCCTGACCCAGATGAGAATAACCCAGCTTTCATTCAATCCCTAAAGCCTGCCTTTTATTCTTTTAGATCTTGTCTGTTCTATATGTCAATCCCATTTATCTCAAACATATTATAGCCTCAATTTCCAAGATGCTCTTTTACTATCAGATGGTCAACTAAATTTGGTTTGTGAATCATCGTTGAATGTCGTATGACCTTTTCCCGTGGTGACTCTACATAGGGGTCTAAAAATAGACACTCGCGCTTCAGCCTTCAAGTCCTGTGGATCATTCAGCATCATCCGCCTCAACTTCATTTAATTGTTATTGATCCACGCGTTTTCCAATCTCAGTCCTGAAAATCTTCACAAATCCAGCATTCACCGTCTTTGGTGGCGAGAGCGTCAAATTTCCACCAGCTTTGATGTAAAAAACAATTGGAATTGCACCCCTGAAATGCCTCACTCTGAAAACTTCCTACAAACGCCTTCCATTCATGGTACAGAACTTGTAGGCTTAGATAAAATAACATCACCAACAACATTAATTTTGCTATGTGTCTCTAATCTCCATTTTCATGTATCTAACCTACTTCTCCCCATTCTATCAGTCGGTACTTGCACAGAGTGTTGCATCCTTTGTTCAATGTAGTTCTGTTTATCAAGTCAAGTCAAGTTTATTCGTCACATACACATACAAGATGTGCAGTGAACTGAAAAGTGGCAATTCTCGCGGACTTTTTGCAAAAAGACAAACAAACAAACAACCAAACAGAATGGAACAGAATCACATATTCTTTTACATATCTTTTACATTGTCAATATACAGTGAAAAGCTTGTTCTGCACGCTATCCAGTCAAATCACATGAGTGCAATAGATCCTCTTGCGGAACAGCATGCAGAGAGTCGCCATGTTCAGGCACCATCTTGCAACTTCCAAGTCTCTGAAAAGTCCGATCTTGTCTCAAGGAGATCTGCAGTTTCTTATTTTCTCGTTTTAAGGCCCGGTGTCGTGGCGGCACTGGATGGATGTAGTAGGGGTCGGCCTGGCCCAGCGCGATGCCGTCGGCTCCTTCCACCGCCGCTCCGTGCAGCTGCCGCAGGCTGCGCTCATTCCGCTCGCTCGTCCGGCTGCTGCAGGACCTCCCGCGGTCACCTCTGCCAACACCACTGCCTTTCACTGTACCTCAGTACACGTGACAATTATAAGCCTAAGCCTAAACTGTTTGAGGTGCTGCTTTTCAAACCAAGGCCCTGGCGACTTTTCCAATGAATATTCCAGGAAATCCTGGATAATATTTGCCCTTTAATCCCCCTTCCTGGAAGATTATGCAGTGACAACATTGAACAAAACACAAAGGCTAGAGGAACTCAGCGGGCCAGGCAGCATCTGTGGAGGGAAGGGACAGGCTATGTTTTGGGTCGGGACCCGCCTTCAGATGGATTGTCTTTGAAGGGACAAAGCTGCAAGATGGAGGTGGGTGCGAACTTGTGGGAGAAATTACACAAATCAGCTGACATTATTCCTATATTACAACAGGGACTCCATTCAACTAGGCTACCTTTAAGGTAACTCAGCAGGTCAGGCAACATCTCTGGGGAAAAGGAAAAGGTGACGTTTCGGGATCGCTACGCTTCAGAAGCTGCCTGACCTGTTGAGTTACTCCAGCTTTCTTGGGTTTATCTTGGGTTTAAACCAGCATCTGCAGTTCCTTCCTGCACATGTTATTTTGCATTGTTCACTTATTGATAGTTTTTCCGTACTTTACTTGCATTTTGCTTTAATAAATACTTACCTGGCCTCTCCAGGAGGTACTTTCTCCATTCATTGATCCAGAACCTTGAATCCTGCTTGTATTTCGTTACAGTGTGCCTCTCCCGTTAATATGATGTCCATCCCATCTGTACAACATTGCTGGCCCCGAAATGGATGCAGTGGTCAGATCTAAGCAATAGAATGACATTGCTCCGGCATGTTTTTGTTGAGAACTTCCTATATTTACACTGAAATGTGGTGTGATTAAATGGAAAAGAGTAACTCATTGGATTTTGTTTAACCACAGTTTACAGGGCGACTGATTGAAGCATAGCATTTCTTGGCAGACCCAATAGTGCATTTATCAGGAGTGGAATGCCGTGAATGTTGACATGGAGTGTAGGCCTTTTGCGTTTTCATGGCAAATGCTTTGTTTTTAATTATATCTGACATGTTCTGCTTTTCTGTTTGACCTTTCAGCTGTTTCTGCAACTTTGATCACTTAAGAATGTATTGTTTGTTTGAAAACCTTTGCTCCCTTTCTAAACATTTCCAGAAATCCGAGGCTCCTTTTTGTGGGTTAATTGAGTTTCAATCAGAGTGTTCATTGTATGGTGGGCCTCGCTACAGCGGAGTTATAGAATGCATGTTACATGTAAAGGAGGTGACTGGCGGGAGGAAGAGGTTGGAGGTGTTTTGGGAACTTCATTAGAAAAATGCAGAGCCCAAGGAGCAGACAAAATGCTTCATTTAGTTTTCAAAGTTTCGACTTTTGAAAGACATTTGATCAGATAAATGGATGGGAAGGGTTCAGTGGGCCAATCGCAGGCAAATGGGACCAACCCAGTATGCCAGCTTGGTTGGCAATGACAAATTAGCTGAAGGGCCTGATTCAGTGCTCCACGACTCAAAGTGTCTAATTTTTATACAACATTTTTCATATTAGCTTTGCATGGTAACTTGAGATAGTAGATCAAAAATTATAACAAGGGAAGCATTTATGCAGTATCTTTCATGATCTTGGGATGTCCAAATATGCTTTGGCACATGTGGTCACGTTTGCACGACCGAAACCTTTCCCTTACGCCCCTGTCCCACTTGGGAAACCTGAACGGAAACCTCTGGAGACTTTGCGCCCCACCCAAGGTTTTCGTGCGGTTCCCGGAGGTTCCCGGAGGTTTTTGTCAGTCTCCCGACCTGCTTCCACTACCTGCAACCTCTGGCAACCACCTGCAACCGCCGGGAACCGCACGGAAACCTTGGGTGGGGCGCAAAGTCTCCCGAGGTTTCCGTTCAGGTTTCCTAAGTGGGACAGGGGCAGAACACAAACAGCAATGTGAGAAGCACCAGGTTGAGTTTGATGGATAAGGATAGGCCAGCACCCAGAGGCAGTACACACCGGTACCGATACCTCTAAAAACATCAACCTCATTATTAACGTCATCATTTTGATTTCTGGCAACTTGACACATACGATCATGAATCCTGCTTAGCTCATAGATAACATAAGTGAAGAAATTAGACCATTCAGAGAGCAGTCCTGAACTACTATCTACCTCATTCGAGACCCTCAGACTTTTTTTGATCAGGTTTTCCTGGCTTTATCTCGCACTAAACGTTATTCAAGTGATTCCCTTTACCATGTGAATGGCTCGATTGTAATCATGTTTTGTCTATCCGCTGATTGGTTAGCACGCAACAAAAGCTTTTCACTGTACCTCAGTACACGTTACAATAAACTAAACTAAACTAAATGTATTTGTTCAGTCTTCGAGTCCCATTTTTTTTTACGTAAGGTGTCCCCGACATTGGGTACATTGATGGAAACTAATTATTGATAAATGTAGCTTGATTTTTAATTGATATGAGTACCAGCATCTTTTTAATCTATGGAAAGAACGTTGACAAAAGATGACTTCCTTGGTCCCCTTCAAAATGATACCTTGGAATCTTCTACATCCAAGGAGGATGGGCCATGATTTCTCATTTTCTCCAACACTCAGCGCTGTTGACAATGCAGCATTATGCTTGGTGAAGGGTCAGAAACGGGATCACAGTCCACAGAGTCACAGCCCACTATCTAAACGTTGAGCAGACACAAGAGACCGCAGATGCTGGAACCTTGGGCAACACACAAGGTGCTGATGGAACTCAAGAGATCAGGCAGCATCTGTGGAGGGAATGGACAGATGACACACAGACATACGTAGTTGCTGAGGTAATAGTTAGTGTTGTGTCTTTGTCAAGAGTTGATGGTTGGGGAAGAAGCTGTTCTTGAACCTTGTGGTCATAGTTTTCAGGCTTCTGAACCATCTCCTCGATGATAGGAGCATGTAATAGCTTTAAAAAGCACACAAAGTGCTGGAGTGACTCAACAGGCCAGACTATCTCTGGAGAACATGGATAGGTGAAGTTTTGGGTTGGGACCCTCCTTCAGTAATAGTTCATGTAGTCGAGTGGCACGGTGGCACAGCGGTAGAGTTCCTGTCTGACAGCGCTTGCAGCGCCAGTGACCCAGGTTCGATCCCCGGTGCTATCTGCATGGAGTTTGGATGTTCTCCCCTTGACCGGGTGGGTTTTCTTCGAGTACTTACTTCGGCTTCCTCCCACACTCCAAAGACGTACAGGTTTGTAGGTAAATTGGCCCTAGTGTTTGTAGGATAGTGTCAATGTGTGGTGAAGGGCCTGTTTCTGCGCTGTATCTCTAAACTATAAACTAAACTATTCCTACTGGGTCGGACTGAAACACAAACTGGTGGAACCAGTTGGGTCAGCGGTTGATGAGACTGCATTTATTCCTCTACAATTATCCTGTCCTCTTCTGAATATGACTCTTGAAAACTGTTAAACACCCATCTAATATTCCACCTCTGGAATGGCTGAGGTGAGATCAGATGATGCAGACAAAAGAGTGCTTCCTATCGCTGAAGATCCATTGGATGCTGCAAAAGCCTCCAAGCAAGTTGAATATTATAAATTCTTGAGAAGGCAGAAACCTTACAGAATCAAGCTTTTGTTTCTTGAGAAATCGGAGAAGCGGTTCTAGTTGATTCACATCCACAGGCATTTACCGTCGGTTCTACAAGTAAATAATTGCCACCAAATCATGAGAACTGCTCTGATTAGCTTTGAGATTCAGAAATAACATTGCACACGTCAGTAACTGGGACAGGTTAACATATCTTATCCATAGAGTCATGCAGCACAGAAACTGGCCCTTCAGCCCAACTCTCCCATGCTGACCAAATGCCTCATCTAAGCTAGTGTCCTTTGCCCACATTTGCCCCATATCCTTACACATCTCCTTTGGTCAAAATATTGTTTCGTTTTGTTTATTGTCGCGTGAACCGAGGTATAGTGTAAAACCTTTTGTTAATCCTTCGTCATCTGCAATATTTCCTAAATGGTGGATTCCCCAAATGATCACAGGCAAGTAAATGTGGCTCTCAATAAAGAGAAAGGGGGAATGTGAACGTAATCTGGCAAACTAAGCCCTTCTTTCATTTTGTCCCTTGTTAAAGGCAAGAATTAAAATCACTTGAATTCGAGTGATGTCACAGTCACCATAGTCACCACAGCTGTACAACAACAATCTCAGACATTTGGAGCCACATTGCAACAAGGCACAAATTCAAGCTACGACAATATAATGGAAAATTAAGCCTTTACATTCCAAAAGCGTCAATTGATGCCCCTCTACACTAATGCATCCTCAACGCATGAACTTATGAATTGGTCCAAGTTTGCAATATCTTGATATTAATTCCCTGTTGATGATCCCTCATTGCTCACCAGAGTGGTGAGCCCCATAAACAGAGGTGAGCCAGAAAATCTCAAGCAACTAATTCCTTTTTAGCAGGCTATTATCGCAGTATAAGTCAAACCTGAGCTATACCCTAATCTTAGAAGTTTCCTCATGCTTTGTTCAAATTTCAGCCACTTTACAATATTATTGTTTAGTTTAGTTTAGAGATGGTTTAGAAACAGGCCCTTCGGCCCACCGGGTCCGCGCTGACCAACGATCCCCGTACAGTAACACTAACCTACACCCACTAGGGACAATTTTTACATTTACCAAGCCTATTAACCTACAAACCTGTACGTCTTTGGTATGTGGGAGGAATCGAAGATGTCGGAGAAAACCCATGCAGGTCACAGGGAGAACGTACAAACTCCATACAGACAGCACCCGTAGTCGGGATTGAACCTGGATCTCCGGCACTGCATTCGCTGTAAGGCAGCAACTCTACCGCTGCGCCACCATGAATCTTTATCTGATACTTCCTCCAGAAAAACCTTGCATCATTTTACTGCTATATGCGCTATATAGATGTAAGATTTGGTTCTGGTTATTATTGTCACGTGTAACCAGGTACAGTGGGAAGCTTTGTGTTGCATGCTATCCGGTCAGCGGAAAGATTATACACGATTACAATCAACCCGTCCACGATGTACACATACAGGGTAAAGGGAATAATGTTTAATGCAACATAAAGTCCAGTAAAGTCTGATTAAAGATAGATTGAAGGTCTACAATGAGGTAGATGGGATGTTAGGACCTTCCCTAGTTGGTGAGAGGGCGGTTCAGTTGCTGGGAAGAAATTGTCCCTGAATCTGGAGGTGTGCTTCTTTGCACTTCTGTACCTCTTGCTTGATGGGAGAGGGGAGAAGAGGGAGTGACTGTGGTGAGACGTCCTTGATTATCCTGGTGACCTTGCCGAGACAGTGTGCAATGTAGATGGACTCAAAAAGCTGGAGTAACTCGGCGGGTCAGGCAGCATCTCTGAAGAAAAGGAATAGGTGACCTTTCGGGTCGAGACCCTTCGTCTGAAGAAGCGTCTCACCCGGAACGTCACCTAGTCCTTTTCTCCGGAGATGCTGTCTGACCCGCTGAGTTACTCCAACTTTTTGTGCCTATCTTCAGTTTAAACCAACACCTGCAGTGCAGTGTGAAGTGTAGATGGAGTCAATGGAAGGGAGGTAGGTCAGCGTGATGGTCTGGGCTGCGTTTTCGATGCTGTGCGCTGTGTCTCAGCTTCCACTGCCAACAATGGCCTTTGCACCAGTCACAGTCCCACACAACTTTATTAGCAGCGACAGCCACATTGGTGAGTAAATCACTGACTTCTGAGGGCAATTCATGTGTGACACATTTTATTTCACCCATCCAGAAGCAGATGCTGGTATTTTTAGTTATGTAAACAAATGAACAATTGTTATAGCTTATCAGCAGCCTAGTTTCATCTGTTTACTCCCAAAAAAACAAGCCAATAATGCTTTCTTGATTTAAAATCTATTGATTCACGGCTGGCGTTTTGTACGTATTTTGACAGCATAATATGCTTGAAATCATTTTAAAATCTCTTGCCAGTCTTCGAGATGCTGGGTTTTGTTCCTGCCAGGACCTCATCATGGATTTTAAAGTCATCACTCCTTTACAAATTAAACACGGCACAGAGTCAGCAGTGGCAGAGCTGCTTCCTCACTGTGTCAGAGACCCCGTTCGATCCTGACCTCGGGTGCTGTCTGTGTGGAGTTTGTACGTTCTCCCTGTACATTCTCCCTGCGTGGGTTTTCATCTGGGAGCTTCGGTTTCCTCCCACATTTCAAAGGCGTACAGGTTTGGTGGTTTTGATAAAATTGGCTTTGATAAAATTGTAAATTGTCCCTATTGTGTAGGTTAGTGCGAGTGTATGGGGTGAACGCAGGTCAGCACGGACTTGGTGGGCCGAAGGGCCTGCGTCTCTGCTGTATCTCCAAAGTCTAAAGTTTAAACAGTGCTCTGCAGTCCACTGAATATTTTGACAATAATGACTTAACTTTCTTTTAAAAAAACATCCCCTCCTTTCTCTCCTATCTCTCCTGCATTTTTTTTTAGCCTCTCATATTCATCTTTATTGTTTGCCAAATAATCTCCAATTTATGATAGAATTAAGTCCCTCTCATGGCTCTCCAGTTCATAGATTTGCAATTGTAAACTGGGGGGGAAATAATCAGTTATTCTTGTCTAACTATAAAACGTACAATTAAACATTAATGTTACTTTTTTATTTCTTCTTGTCAGGACCCATCTATGATTTGTATTTCATAGAACGTGTTCACAAGTACAATCTCTACTTGTTTTTTATGGAAGGAGAGGAAGGATTTCAAGTAAACGTGAATTATGCCTCAGATTTAGTTGTATTATTGAAGGGAATATATAACACAGTTCTGAACAAATGTGCAGTTTTGCAGCCGACCAATCTCGCACTACTCCTGGAAGAGAGCTGGCTTTGCAAGTTTTCATTTAGTATTGCCCAGTTAACTGTCGTTTACAAAGAAACCATCATCAAATTTCAATGTTTTCAGATCAACATCCTGATACAATCTGAACCTGCGAAGTTTACCTTTGCCTGATTTCCGCGCCCAGATCATGTTTCCAAACTCTGACCTCTTCAACTTACTGATAAACGTACAAGTGAAAAAAAGACGGCTGTTCTTGCAAATCAGAAGAAGCATGGAAGAAGGATCTTCGTTGGGCAGCACCTGTGGGGAAAGAAACTCACATTAGGTTTTAGCTTGGACTTTACAAATCATAGTTTAGAGCAATAGAAACATAGAAAAACAGGTGCAGGAGTAGGCCATTCGGCCCTTCGAGCCAGCACCACCATTCAATATGATCATGGCTGATCATCTAAAATCAGTACCCCGTTCCTGCTTTCTCCCCATATCCCTTGATTCCTTTAGCCCTAAGAGCTAAATCTAACTTTCTCTTGAAAACATCCAGTGAATTGGCCTCCACTGCCTTCTGTGGCAAAGAATTCCACAAATTCACGACTATCTGGGTGAAGACATTTTTCCTCATCTCAGTCCTAAATGGCCTACCCCTTATTCTTAAACTGTGACCCCTGGACTCTCCCAAGATCGGGAACATTTTTCCTGCATCTTCCCAGTCCAATCCTTTAAGAATTTTATATGTTTCTACTATAAGATCCCCGCTCATCATTCTAAATTCCAGTGAATACAAGCCCAGTCGACCCATTCTTCCATCATATATATGTCAGTCCCGCCATTCCGGGAATTAACCTGATGAACCTACGCTGCACTCCCTCTACACCAATGCAACCTCATAGACAGTACATGCATGAACTGTCCTTCCTCAAATTAGGAAACCTAAATTACACACAATATTCCAGGTGCGGTCTCACCAGGGCCCTGTACAACTGCAGCAGGACCTCCTTGCTCCTAAACTCAAATCCTCTCGCAATGAAGGCCAACATGCCTTTAGCTTTCTTCACTGCCAGCTGTATCTGCATGCTTACGTTTAGTGACTGATGTACAAGCACACCCAGGTCTCGTTGCACCTCCCCTTTTCCTAATCTGACACCATTCAGATAATAATCTGCCTTCCTGTTCTTCCCACGAAAGTGGATAACCTCACATTCACCACATTTTACTGCATCTGTCATGCATCTGCCCACTCACCCAACCTATTTAAGTCACCTTGCAGCCTCATAGCATCCTCATCGCAGCTCATACTGCCACCCAGTTTTGTGTCATCTGCAAATTTGCAGGTGTCACATTTAATTCCCTCGTCTAAATCGCTAATATATATTGTAAATAACTGGGGTACCAGCACCGAGCCTTGCGACACCCCACTAGTCACTCCCTGCCATTGTGAAAATGACCCGTTAATTCCTATTCTTTGCTTCCTGTCTGCCAACCAGTTCTCTATCCATGTCAATACCCTACCCGCAATACCATGTGCTCTAATTTTGCACACTAATCTCTTGTGTGGGACCTTACCAAAGACCTTTTGAAAGTCCAGATACACCACATCCACTGGCTCTCCCTTAGCCATTCATATCCATATAGGGTGAAGAAGTAATCAGAATGCTGAACTTGCCAGATGTTAGGCCACAGCTGGATGTTGGCCATTCCATCAGCATAATGACAATCAGCATCTGAAAGACTTCAGAGCTAAATATTTGTTTAACCATCAGTTTGGTTTGTTTGTTTGAGAGAAGACTTAATTTTGAGATTGTGCGTTTAACGTTCGACTCTGATATTTCAGCTCGCAATCTTGTCTGGTGTCCGTTTCACGAATGGCCAATAATTGCGCAATTTTACACGCTGTATTTAACACCTGCTCTGTGCTCTGAATATTCTGCAATCTTTCAGATTTGATGTGGACCGCTTTAGTTTGAGAATTCTAAACTAAAAGAAGTTTCCTCAATGACATCTTCACACTTCACCCTTTAACAGTGAAGTCCTACAATATGTCCTCATACAAAACTTATTTCCATCCACCAGTTTTCTTGCTCTTTGGGCCTTACCAATCACCCACCCCTTCCCGACCAGCCCCACAACAAGGCCATTCTATCTGGAACTTCAGGTGGAACTGATTGTCTACACATTTTCTTTTTTTTTCTTTGAGGGAGTTCATAATCATAAAATAAGGTTCAAGTCTCCTGCCTGAATTTGTGCAGTGCAGCACATAGAGTAGCTTCAGGGGTTCAGACATACGCAGTGTTCTAGTTTCTACTTGGGGAATTCTTCTTTTGGGGTTCCGAAGGGTTTAGACTTAAGAGATACAGTGGAGAAACAGGCCCTTCGGCCCACCAAGTCCGTGCCGACCAGCAATCACCCTGTACACTAACACTATCCTATAGAGTGGGGCCAATTAACCCACAAACCTGCATGTCTTTGGAGTGCAGGAGGAAACCAGAGCACCCAGAGAAAACTCACACACGCGTTCACAGGGATAACGTACAAACCCCGGATGAACAGCACCCATAGTCAGGATCGAACCCGGGTCTCTGGCACTGTGGGGCAGCAACTCTACCGCTGCGCCACCATGCCACCTTTGATATTTCTGTGGTAGTTCTGTGGGTTCTACGGTAACTGATGAAAGCACTGTGAGGTTTGCAACCACTGCCATAGACGGGGAAGAACCTGCCCTTTCTCCACTTTGAGCAGTCACAGGTCTGGGATTCCCATTGCTCTCTGAGGCTGTTACAATTCCATTCCAGGAGATGGTGAGAAGCATTTTCTTTATCCCGGCCAACCTTTGTATTTCAGTGCTTGCAGTGAGAGTTTGGAGTTGGTCATAGAGAGGACAAAGGAGAGGACATAGGTTTAAGGTGAAGGGGAAAAGATTTAATGGGAATCTGAGGGGTAACTTTTCCACACAAAGGGTGGTGGGTGTATGGAACAAGCTGCGGTAGGTAGTTGAGGCTGGGACTATCCCAACGTTTAAGAAACAGTTAGACAGGTACATGGATAGGACGTTTGTAAGGATATGGTCCAAATACAGGCAGGTGGGACTAGTGTAGCTGGGGCATGTTGGCCAGTGTGGGCATATTGGGCCGAAGGGCCTGTTTCCACATGGTATCACGCTATGACTCTATAGAGGTGATGTGGCTCACATTGGTATGAGTTAAAGGCGAAAAGGTGGAGAAAACAAAGTGGTGGAAGATCTCAACAGGCCAGGCAGCATCTGTGGAGAGAATGGACAAGCAAATTTCAGAGGCTGAAAATGGGTCCCAACCCAAAACATCGTCTGTCCATACCCTCCACACAACCAACGTAACCCTCTGTGGTTCTTGCTGCCTTCCTGCTGTTCAACTATGTTCTGACCCAGACTCGCTAGTCTGAAGAAAGGTCCCAGACCCGAAACATTTGTCTGCCCAGTCCTTCCACAGATGCTGCCTGACCGACTGAGTTCCTCCAGCACTTTCTATTTTGCTGAAGAGTCTGGCCTCTGCAGTCCCTTGTGCCTCAAACGGTGGGCATGTTGGTCTGGGAGTGGACACTGGTATTTTTTGCCGATATTGATAATGGATTTTGAGGATTTGCAGTTAGCACGTTGATGGCACCATTCCAGTGTCTTGAGATGCTCGTTGTAGGACGCCAATAAGGATGGAGATCACTGCTGTGTGGTCCATCGTGAGTTAGTTGCCAAGTTCAGGGTCTTGGTCTTCCCACATCCCTCTCGGTTCCCCTTTGGAGACGTTCGTGAATTTTGTAAGTGATGCCTGCCTGAGGTACACGTGCTGCTAATGTTATTTTTCTCCCATGGCTCTATCTATTTCCCCCACTGCTTTAGCCTCTCCACCCACTTTGAATGCAGCATGGATCCTGAGAGGTTTCTAGGCGAACGCAATCAATCACTCTGCTGTGAGTATTACAACACAAGGCTCCTTGCACACCAGCACAGAGCTCCCTGAGCTTTCTGCTCCTCGGGATTGTTTGAATAAGAGTTACGTCTCATCTCTCTCTCGTCAAGTATGACAGAACTCTTTGCTCTTTTGACCGGCCCATTGATTTGCTTGCACGTTGTGGTATAATATTCTAATGTTTTTAACCTGCATCGCACCACAGTAATTGAAGCAATTTTGTAAATCGAAAAATATTCTGCATGGTAAATCGAAATATTCTGCGTGGAAGAAATAATCTTTAATGCTGATCGTGTTAGTTAATTGAATTGAATTGGATTGCATCTCAGTGCACAGGCTGCACCTGCGTTTGTATCTCATTAACCCTTCTTCCTGAGGGGAGCAGAAATGCAAATGAATAAACTCCACAGAATAATACTCTTGATTTTAAGTCATTTATAATATATGAACTAAACTAATCACAATTTAATCGGACGATTTTATACAAATAATGGAAAGATAAAGCTGAAGCTTACCCCCAGACTATCTATGACCATTTGTGATCCTAAATCATCTCTAAGGAGCAACGGGCTGCAATGGGAGAAAATGGCTGGAGTTCAGATCAAGGGGCAGCACGGTGGCACAGCGGTAGAGTTGCTGCCTCACAGTGCGAGAGATCCGGGTTCGATCCTGCCTTTGGGCGCTGTCTGTATGGACTTTCTACGTTCTCCAGGCGGCCGCGTGGGTTTTCTCCGGGTGCTTCAGTTTCATCCCACATTCCAACGACATACAGGTTTGTAGGTTAATTGGCTTCTGTAAGTAACACTACCGTGTACGCCAGAACTTGTGTACTGAAGATCTTTGGTCGGCGTGGACTTGGTGGGCCTAAAGGCCTGTTTCCACACAGTATCTCTAAACTGAATTAAATCTTATCTGGTACTTGGTCTCCAGCCTCAGGGTTCACGGAGGCCTGTTTAATCCGGACCAAATCTCAGATCAAATGTGAGGCAGGATTGTCCCTTGTAACTAATATTGTTCGACATGTTGGACAATGTTGTGTTGGATGCTGTTGTTCGGGTTGGCCTTGTGATATCAGGGTACTCACCTCTGTGTCAGAGGTTTCAGGATCAAGCCTCAAGCCAAAGACCGGAACACATAATCAAAGCTGGCATTTCAGGGCAGTGCTGGCTTCTTCTTCTTCTTGCGTATGGCATGCACAGCCTAAAGTTGAAGGACAACTTGTTCTATTTGATCTTATTTGATTGTGCACACCAGGTTGATTGCATTCGTCGAAACAGGGTGGACCATGTGAAGGTTGCAATCTCCCACCCCGGCATTGCTGGCGAGAGTGCTCCACCTTCACCGTCGCTCAGTCTTGAATGACACAGGGAAGCTAGACCTCACTGGCCCTTTACAAGAATGATGCCAAGGTTAGAGGGTCTGAGCTATAGCGAGAGGTTGAGTAGGCTGGGACTCTATTCGGAGTGCAGGAGGATGAGGGGTGGTCTTATTGATGTGTATAAAATCATGAGAGGAATAGATGGGGCAGATGCACAGAGTCTCCTGCCCAGAGTAGGTGAATTGAGGTCAGAGGACATTGGTTTAAGGTTAAGGGGAAAAGATTTAATAGGAATCTGAGGGGTAACTTTTTCACACAAAGGGTGGTAGGTGTATGGAACGAGCTGCTAGAGGAAGTGGTTGAGGCAGGGACTATCCCAACGTTTGAGAAACGGTTAAAGAGTTACTTGGATAGGGCAGGTTTGGAGGGATATGGACCAAATGCAGGCAGGTGGGACTAGTGTAGCTGGGACATATTGGCCGGTGTGGGCAGGTTGGGCTGAAGGGACTGTTTCCACGCTGTATCACTCTATGACTCTCAGATCCCATCAGCGTCTTGAACCAACTGCACGCCCCCAACCCTAACTCAACAACGGACTTCTGCTGCCCACAGGGAAAAGAAACCCAGCGTCCTTGTATGGAAATACTCCAATGAAGAAAGATCACTTGCAGAAACAAAATAATAAATCGTGTACCTTCCAAAGAAGAAGCTGGTCCTTTTGCTGCCATAACTGCTAGTGAGAGAAAGAGCCCTGTGAAGACAGGGATTATACTCTCCGTCAGACGGGAGAAAAGTATTTAGCCAGAGGGTGGTGAATCTGTGGAACTCATTGCCACAGCCGGCTGTGGAGGCCAAATCATTGGATATTTTTAAGGTGCAGATTGACAGATTCTTGAATAGTATGGGTGTCAGGGATTGTGGGGTTAGGCAGCAGAATGGGGTTGAGAGGGAAAGATAGATCAGCCGCGATTGAATGGCGGAGTAGACTAGATGAGCCGAATGGCCTAATTCTGCTCCTATAACTTATGAAGTTATGAATATTATCATCCGCGATTCAGCCAGTCTTGTCCAAGGCAGCTTTTCTTATGAAGAGCCATAATTTGCCTTTTGGTCCTTTTGAAATGAATCCTGGTAAAGCCGCTCGGTGTTTGAGTTTGACGGTCGGGTGGTATAATGCATTGTGACACATGGTGCTAATCGCAGCCAGAGGCCCATCTTACTCTCAGCATAACAGGACATGCTTCAGAAAGTGGAACAGGAAGAATGACTTGCAGTGTTTGTTAGCCCAGCTTCTAAACAAAATCCTGCCCGCGGGCACCGATTCATGGGCTGGGCTTACAATGCAGAGAACACTGATCATGCAACCTCCTGTTGGAGACAGTTCTCACGGAATGCTCCCCTGCTTAAGGAGGCTAAGTCTTTCCTCACGTTGTGTATCATAGACATTGCCTGCTTCCTTTCTTTGTTAAACTCCTTGTGATTTTTCCTAAAATGAATGACGGGATTAAGGAATATAACCATATAACCATATAACAATTACAGCACGGAAACAGGCCATCTCGGCCCTACAAGTCCGTGCCGAACAACTTTTTTCCCTTAGTCCCACCTGCCTGCACTCATACCATAACCCTCCATTCCCTTCTCATCCATATGCCTATCCAATTTATTTTTAAATGATACCAACGAACCTGCCGCCACCACTTCCACTGGAAGCTCATTCCACACCGCTACCACTCTCTGAGTAAAGAAGTTCCCCCTCATGTTGAGTACACAGAAAAGCACTCATTTGGTTTCCACAAAAAGTTGGATATATTTATGAAAGCAATTGACAGATTCCTGCCTATTTTTCCTGGATATTTTTAGGCGGAGATTGACAAATTCTTGATTGCAAGAGAATGGGGTTGAGAAGGAAAGATAGATCAGCCATGATTGAATGGCAGACTCGATGGGCCAAATGGCCTGATTTTGCTCCTACAACTAATGAACTTTGATTCGTGTGAGGTGAAAGGGCATTTGACGTCTGTAGTCCCTGTGACAACTGTGTCCTAGCGATCAGGCTCCATCTCATGTAATTGTGGTTGGGACACTCTCCACAACCTAAGTTAGTCATTAGCGGAAAGACATTGCTGGATAAAGGCAGCTCTAAATTACAAAGGACTCCTGAGTAATGTAAGTGTAGAAGGGAACCCCATAGACTGGAATATGATAAGGTATAATATGGAAACAGAAAAGATGAATGTTCAAATGACAATGACAGTAAATGAGAGCACAGATAGGGTAGACAGTCGGAACCTTTTCCGCAGGGTGGAAATGTGAACGACTGGAGGGCAGAGTTTTAAGGTGAGAGGGACAAAGTTTAAAGAAGGTGTGCAGGGCAAGTGTTTTTCACTGAGTGTGGTGGGTGCCGGGAACGCATTGCTCGGGGTGTTGGAGGAGACAGGTATAATAGTGCCGTTTAAGAGGAGGCTTTAAGATAGGTACATGGATATGCAGGGAATGAAGGGATATGGATCACATGCAGGCAGAGGAGATTAGTTTAACATTGTGGGCCAAGGAGCCTGTGCCTGTGCTGTACCATTCTATGTTCAACATCCGTCAATAATGTACCAAAGTACTTCACACGAGTGCATCAATAGGAGCTACAATCGGGCAATGCATTCACACAGCGGTAGAGTTACTGCCTTACAGCGGTTAGATCCTGACTATGGGTGTCGTCTGTATGGAGTTTGTACGTTCTCCCTGTGACCGTGTGGGTTTCATCCGGGCGTTCTGGTTTCCTCCCATACTCCAAAGACTTGAAGGCTTGTAGGTTAATTGCCTTCAATAAAAAAAAAATAGTAAATTGTCTCTAGTGTGTAAGGATAGTGCTAGTGTACAGGGCAATTGCTGGTGGGCCAAAGGGCTTGTTTCCGCACTGTATCTCTCAAATCTAAAGATATCAGGAGTCGGACCGCAGTCCAATATCATGGCAAGATGCTGCCTAACTTGCTGACAATTTCCACCATTTATTCTGATTCGCCAGCCTTCTTCCTTAGAGTCAGAACAGTATGGTGGTGCAATGTTAATGGGTTTCATCCCGACCTCAATGCTGTCTGTGTGGATTTGTCACGTTCTTCCTGTGCTCTCCTGTTCCTAAGTTTCCTCTGGGTGCTCTGGTTCACCTCTGGAGTTAGAGATAAAAGAGATTTTTAATTTCAATTTGCATCTGGCATGGTTTGTGTGGATATCGTTGAGTTTTGCCCTTCACCAGGTTTCGCTTTATTATTGTCACATGTAGGGACAGTGAAAAGCTATGTTTTGCGTGCTATCCAAACAGGTCAAATATACCCTGCATAAATACAATTAAGTCAAACTCAAGTGCAATGGGTAGAGCAATGGGGAGGATACAGAGTGCGTAATGCAGTTCTCAGCATTGTAGCGCATCAGACCAATGTCTGCAATGGGGTAGAGGTGAATTGGACGGAACCCTAGCTGATGGAAGAACCATTCGGAAGCCTGATAACAGAGGGGAAGAAGTTGTTCCTGAGTCTGGTGGTGCGCGCCTTCAAGTTTCTGTACCTTCTGCCAGACAGGAGCAGGGAGAAGAAGGTATGACCGGGGTGGGACAAGTCTTCGATTATGTTGGCTGCTTTTCCAAGGCAGCATGAAGTGCAGATGGAGTCAATGGTGGGAAGTGTGATGGACAGGGCTACATCTACAACTCCCTGGTACTTCTCGCAGTCTTGGGCAGAGTTGTTCCCAAACCAAGCTGTGATGCAACATGACTGTATGCTTTGTATGGTGCATCTGTAGAAGTTTGTAAGAGTCACTGGAGACATGCTGAAGTTGATGATGATGATGATGATGATGATACCTATAGTAATTTGTACCTAGCTAGGTACAGTGAAAATCTTTGTTTTTGCACAAAGTCCACAAAAGAGTCACCACAAAGACGCCGTCAAAGCTACAAAAAAACCATATACCTTCTGCGCCCCCCCCCCCCCCCCCCATACTGGGTCCCCCATAGTTCTTGGTGGCCCCTCCACATCGGGCCCTACTCTGCTCTCGGTGGCCCCCATGCCGGCTCTCCCACCTCAAGGCTCCGGCACATCCTCAGCCCGACACGTCATTGAGGGACTCCAACCTTGCATTGTGCTGGCTTCTCAATAGGGCTCGGCGTCCTGAGTCCTCAGTCTCCTCAAGAAATAGAAGCTTTGTTCTCCCTTCTTGGTTGTCGCATCAATGTAGTTGGTCCACTCACTGCAGATTGTTGCTAATATTAACGCCAAGGAACGCGAATCTCTCGACCATTTCCACGTCTCCACCATTGATGCCGATTGGGGCATGTACTCCATCCACCACGCTTCCTGAAGTCAATAACTAGCTTCTTCATCTTGCTGCCGTTGAGGGAGAGGTTGTGGTCCTGACACTGTGCCAATAGGTTGTCGCTACCTCCTTCCTGCCAAAGTTTCTGAACAAAGTGCTTTACTGAGGTTGGGAAAAGTTCTGCATACATTTCAAGGCTTTCCCCCCCCCCAGTTTTATTGCCTCTGCCACAAACAGATGTTAATCAGAAATGGAAATACTGGAAATTTACAAGGCACTGACAAAGTGAACCACCAAACAGAACATCTAATGGAAAGAGACAGTAAGAAGCGGACAGGATAGCAGATGAATAAAGCGGAGAAGATTTAGAATTGCTTAGAGAAGACATGCTTTTTTACCAACATTAAAAAATTACACATTTCACAATAACAATTGTTAAATTTATGCTTTTTAAATTTTTTTTTTGTTTAACATTTTTATAAAATTACTTAAGACCGGCTCAGCTGAAAAGGCAGTTCCTCTCAGAACAACCTGTCACTGCTGGGCAAGTGCGATTTATATTTCTCTCTGGATTCCCCACTGTAAGCTTCATCTCCTCGTTCTTCTGCAGCCACTCTCTCCCTCTCTCTTGATGCACGAAGGCATCTTGAAAAACACAGCAAGATTTGTAAGTGACAAATCCAGGTAATCTCCTGCACTTAAACGAATAATTTTTTTCTGATCTGAGAAAATTAAAGATGGGTACGAACAAGGAGAGGGAGAAAAAGTAAGGAGAGGTTGATTCATGTAATTAGATATGTGAATTCTATTCTCTCAGGCTATTTTTCTGGACGGGCAAACAAAATAAATCTTGAAAGCAGGCAGGGCAAATTAACTACATCACCCATGACTGTATTTACTCTTTGACTTCAAGGAACAAACTCCACCACTTATGTTGTCCAGCTGCAGTACTTACCGCAATGTTAGCCGGATCATTCCAGCTAGTAGAACGAGCGTCAACTCATCCATTAAACCAGCTTGGAACTGGAATCACATGTTGGGAAGGTAGTCAGAAGCTGCTTTGTTCTGATCTGCTTTGGTCCTGGGGAGGTTGACCCTGGTCAGTTCAGGGCGAAATGTTGCCTATTCCCGTCGCTCCATAGATGCTGCTGCACCCGCTGAGTTTCTCCAGCATTTTTGTGTACCTTTGATTTTCCAGCATCTGCAGTTCCTTCTTAAACACTTTGTCTACTCCACTACGAAATCTCCTCAAGGTATGCCTACTTTGAAGAAGTTCTCCTCCTCTCTCCGGAGCCTCCTCCTTTTTCCTTTCTTCTCCCCGCTCCCCCACCCCCCATCAGTCTGAAGAAGGGTTTCGGCCCGAAACGTTGCCTATTCCCTTCGCTCCATGGATGCTGCTGCACCCGCTGAGTTTCTCCAGCATTTTTGTGTACCTTCGATTTTCCAGCATCTGCAGTTTCTTCTTAAACACAGATCTGTGTAGGATCTGTGCAGCCTCGAAGCTGCCCAGCTGTCAGATCCTGTTCCACCACCCTTTCATTACTTCCCCTCTCCCTCATCTCCAGGATCTCCGGAAGGAGTCCGTCAATGTTGCTAAGTTTTGGTTCTTTCCGGATCACTACATAAGGATACCAACTTCCCATTCCTTAATATTCTATATATAACTTTATATTCATGGAACATAAAACGTAGGACAGTATAGCACAGCAATAGGCCATTCGGCCCACAATGCCTGTGCCAACATGAAGCCAAGTTGAACTAATCATTACTTGCATGTGATCCATATCCCTCCATTTTCTACATATTGACGTACCTGTCTAAAAGCTGCTAAAATGCCACCAGAGTCCGTTCACTTCTTGAAGTGTGGTCCTCGCTGCTCAGTGCGTTTTGCCTATCTCTAACCTCCGGGGAGAAGGCAGTGGTCTTTTTGAACTGCTGCAGTCCGGTTTCATAAAGTTCGCCCAGGGTGTTGTTGAGTAGAATTCCAGAAGCTAGACTCAGCAATGGTGAAGGAATGTGAAGAAATCTTCAGTTCGGGTTGTGTGCAACATCTAGGTGGTGGGGTCTGGGCAGCAGGTACATTCTGGTTGATCCCTGGGATGATGCTATTGATGTGTCGAGGGGCTGAACAGATTGGATTTATACTTGTTGAAGTAAAGAAGCATGAAAGATGAACTTACGGAAGCGTGCAGTTTTGAAGAGGGCGCAGAGAGGTTTCTCTAAATGGTGGTATCCAGAACGATGGGCCATGGCTTCACACTAAGAGTCCATTTGAGACAGATGAAGAATTCCCTCTCTCACAGGCTCACGCCTCTTTGCATTCTCAATCTAAGAGAGCCTTAGAGGCCGATTCACTTTATCTAATAAAGGTGGAGATTGACAGACTGTTGAACTACAAGGAGATCAAGGGATTTGGAGAGAGATTACTGAGGCCAGGATGTTATTGAAGGACGGATCAGGCCAAGGGGGTGATGGCTTTCTCCACTTTGTTTATGCCCGTTTATTCCAATACTTGCCTCACCTCCATAGCCCCATTCATCTCAGTTGTGCCAGCATTAACGTTAATGCTACATTAACAGGAGAACTCAAACGCATATGGGTCAATGTAGCCACTCCAGTTATCCTTTATTGGGTCACCCCTTTCTCTTGTACACATTCTCAGAGAAGGTGTAACAGGGCAGGATTTGTTCCTGGCCCTCCATGGCCCTCCCACTACTATCTGTTTCTTCTTGCACTGGTGCTCACTACCATGGGGGTGGGGAAGCCATCTTGGTGTCAATTGGACCTTGCCAGAGTGTGCAAGTCAGAAGAAGAGGTGATAGGAGCATCCTGTTAATTGCTCCATGGTTCAGTAAGCCCAAAGCCCTTCCAATACCCTCTCTCTCTCACTCTCAGCTGGGCATCCTCTGCCTATCTGTAGCCACTTCACAGTGCTGAAGGCTCGTTCTAAATGGTCTCCTCGGGAAGAGGTGCAGAGAAGGAGCATCTACCAGCGTTGTGGTTCCATCAACCACTCCCATTTATCCCCCTGTAACTTGTGGAAGGAAAGAGATAATTGGTAGCTCCTTTGCAAGGAGATTACACCGAGGCTGCACTGTTGAGTTGGAGATGGCCCTTAATGAGGGAATTTTCAGAATTTTTAGATGTCACAACTCTGTCCAAAAATGAATGATAGAGTGGAGGAGAATTCACCCAGGTATACGTTCTCCTGCATAATCCAATAGTTCTTGCCAGAGCTGCAGGACAAGTAATAGAATTTGATTGTTGTACCTCCAAGACAGGAATTAAAGTGGTATCAGTTGATCGATGGTAATAAGGTTCAGTGACTATTGCATTACACTATTGGGTTATGTGCACAATAGTAATGCAATGATCTTGAAGCATGGCGTGGAGCGATCCATTGTGTTGCAGTCAGACATGCAGAAGAATAAGAAGTGCTTTCACCCACTCAGCACAACGTTATATAGATGAGGTGAAGCCAGAGTGTCCATTCAAGGTGACTCTGACCAGGGCATCGCTGTTTTAATCGACTAAAGACTGAATTGGAAACTCATGTCAGAAATAGATTCTGTTCTGGGAGAGTGCAAGGATTTGGAATTTACTGAAAACACATCTCCCACATCCAGCACCGCTCCATCGTTGGAACTAGTCATGGAAATAGACACAAAATGCCAGAGTAACTCAGCGGGACAGGCAACACCTCTGAAGAGAACCTGCTCTCCTGTGGTGCTGCCTGTCCCGCTGAGTTACTCTGGCATTTTATGTCTCTCTCCAGTGTAAACCAGCATCTGCAGTCCCGTCCTACACATCCCAGTCGTGGGAATCAGTTTTCAACTGGCCCTCCCCACCGACAGTTGACCAGAGGGTCACATCAGACGACCTGTGCATCCTCTCAAACTGACCCTGAAAGGTACGACCAATAGCCACCCAAGATGCGTCAGCACCTGCGGAGATGGGAGCGCCAAGCCCATAAATACTGCTGCACAATAAATGTTTCCGTGAACACGTAAGTGTTGAACCGGCAGGCGTCTGTTCAATGCCCACGGGCAAGTTCAGATTATGGTTAGCTGTAATTAAGACCAAATTTGTGAGCTGCAACCAGACTTGCAAACTGGTGTGACTCATTAGCCCATTCTGCTGCTGTTTGCACCCTGTTCACAAGAATAAATGTTTTGTTTTCGATTGGCATTTGGCGACACTTTGCTTTTTTTTCCAACTGAAATATTCTTTGCTTCGTTTGGCAGAAATAACCTTAAAGGTGCAAAAGGAAAGAAAATAACTAGTACTACAAAATGGAAGAAAGTGTCAGGAACTTCCTTGTAATTTCCCGATGTTGTCTCTGCCGTATCACTTCTTAATCCTGCAGTAAACAGGTCAGAGATTGGTACCCGGACGTGGCACTGACGGATGGGAAGTCGACGCAAAGAAGTGGAAGCCAAATAACCGAATTGGAACTAAGCCGAAACGCCTACTAACCGAAAGGGCGGGACGCCTAAATGCAAACTCACCGAATGGCCGCTCTGCCGAAACGCCACCTACCCGAAAGGCGACGTCGCCTACAAGCCAACGAACCGACTGCCGCTCAACAGAAAAGTCAAATAACGAACATGACGTTGCCGGGGGGCGGGACTTGTCAGCGATTGGTCCAGACCCTCGCATCCATCACATCACTGTGGAGGGATGAACATTGTCCCACAGCTCCGCTCCACCCGACCCACAGCCCGCAGAGGGTGGTCGTGGGAGAGTGGGAGCTGTCCCGAGGGATGCGCACTTACGGGACAGCTGCGCTGCCTTTCGGGTAGGTGGCGTTTCGGCAGAGTTTGCGTTTAGGCAACGCAGCCTTTCGGTTAGTTGGCGTTTCGGCGTCCCGCCCTTTCGGTTATTTGGTGTTTCGGCTTCGTTTCCATTCGGTTATTTGTCTTCCACTTCTTTGCTTCGGCTTCTCGTTCATCAGCGCCACGTCCGCACACTCGCGGATCATTCCATTGCCCACTTTGCATCTGTTTACCTGACGATTCACTTGGTCTTTTAATGTTAAAGCACGAAGATAGACACAAAATGCTGGAGTAACTCAACGGGTAAGACAGCATCTCCGGAGAAAAGGAATAGCTGATGTTTCGGGTCAAGGCCCTTCTACAGACTGAGAGTCAGGGGAAAGTGAAAGGAGAGATATCGAACAAATGAATAAAAATATGCAAAAACATAACATAACAATGATAAAAGAAATGGGCCATTGTTAGCTGTGGGCTAGGTAAAAACAAGTTACAGACAATGAGTCTCAACAAGACTGCTTTGGTTTCAACCAGCATCTGCAGTTCCTTCATACACATAATGTTAAAGCATGTTAGGCAGGTGTGGAATGACACCTAGAGACCGCATGTTGGTGTGAGCGGGCAGGAATCGTCTGCACACGTTTCCTTGCCTGCTTTGCCAACATGTTCTGTGTTGGCGGAACCAAATCTGCTGGGAGATAGGGTTTCGGCCCGAAACGTTACCGATTTCCTTCGCTCCATAGATGCTGCTGCACCCGCTGAGTTTCTCCAGCATTTTTGTGTACCTTCTGCTGGGAGATAGTTGGTCACATCCTGTTGGGAAAAAGCTGGTTCAAGATACAAGATTTAAAAAACCCACACAGACAGTCAAACAGCACAGAAACAGGTCTCTCAGCTCAACGCATCATATATCCAATAATACCTTATGGCCAGATGCACCTAGGTACAAGAGAATTCTTTGTTTCACATTCAATCCATTAAAATCGTACTATACAAATGTACAATCGTATAATAATGCGACTAATCTAGTGTCTATGTTGACCAACATGTCCCAGCTAAGCTTTTCCCATTTTCCCATGTTTGGCCTATATCCCTCTAAACATTTCCTATCCATGTTCCTATCCAAGTGTCTTTTGAATGTTTTTTTTAAATTGTATCTGCCTCAGCTACCTCTTCTGACAGCCTGTTTCATATACACGCCACCCTCTGCCCCCCAGGTTCCTATCTTTCCCCTCTCACCTCAATGATGTTAAAATAGATTGCGTTGCCTGTTAGGTCGATAAAGGGCACAATGTGCTGGAGTAACTCAGCAGGTCAGACAGTATCTCTGGAGAACATGGAGAGGTGATGTTTCTGGTCGGGACCTTGTTCAGGCTGGTGTAGTAGTGGGTAAAATCAGTCTGAACCAGTCCTACCACAGTCAATCCAAAGAAAGGCCCCGGCTCGAAACGTCAGCTATCCATGTCCTCCAGAGATGCTGCTTGGCCCGCTGAGTTACTCCAGCACTTTTTTTTTTAGTAAACTAACACCTGCAGCTCCTTGTGTCGCCACTGAACAGTACAGCATAGGAACAGGCCCTTCGGCCCATGTCCATGCTGAACATGATGCCAAGTTAAACAAATCTCCTTTGCCAGCCTGTGATCCATATCCCTCCATTCCCTACATATCCATGTGCCTATCTAAAAGTCAATCCAAAGAAGGGCCCTGACTCGAAACGTCACCTATCCATGTCCTCCAGGGAGGGGATCTGCCCAGCTGAGTCACTCCAGGGCTTTGTGTCTTTTTTTTGTAAACCAGTATCTGCAATTCCTTCTGCCTGCCTATTAGGTCACCCGGAGCATTGCAATCACACTCCTACTGGGGTAATGGAACATTCCTGTGACACACAAGTTGTTCAAGATTACTTCTCACCAAAGTGCGTTTCAGCTGATTTGGCTCCGGAATTAATACACAGTTTGTCACTACAAAGCAGAAACTACCTCCACTGATGTAAATTGTTTAGTGTACTTGGCCTTTTCCTGTAGCCATGCTGAGTTCATTTATTTACACATTCTTAATCACTTACCTTACCAAGAGACCTTACTGTTCACTAATTGTTATCGCTTCCATCAATCTGCCAGAGACAAGGAAGTGTTATACCTTTGCAGTTAATTATTGCTACCTCGGTGAAATACATTGGCTCTTTTGCTGGCGAATAGCTCAGTTTGTTTATCATTGTAACAATTTTTTTTTTGTCAAATTGCGCTCCTGTGGTTCCTAGAGGGTTTAGTTTGGTTTAGAGATACAGCGTGGAAACAGGTCATTTGGACTGAGTCTGGGCCGACCAGCAATATATATATTTATATTTATATTCACACACACACACCCACACCCACACCCACACCCACACCCACACCCACACCCACACCCACACCCACACCCACACCCACACCCACACACACACACACACACACACACACACACACACACCCCCACCCACCCACACACACACACCCACCCACCCACCCACACACACACACACACACACACACACACACACACACACACACACACACACACACACACACACACACACACACACACACACACACACACACTTCACAATTTTACCAAGCCAATTAAGCTACAGACCTGTATGTCTTTGGATTGCGGGAGGAGACCGGAGCACCCGGGGAATATCTACGCAGGTCAAGAGGAGAATGTACAAATTCCATACAGACAGCACCCGTAGTCAGGATCAAACCCGGATCTCTGGCACTGTAAAAGACAGCAACGCAACCACTGCACCACCGTGCCGTCCTGATAAAAGAGCTACTGTTCCAAGAAATGATACTGAAGGAAGGAAGGGGTTGTTAATGATCAATTGTGAATGTAAGTGAAATTCCTTTGCAAAAAAAAATATTCTTAATCACATCTATTTACACTTAATAAGGCTGATATGAATGAGATAATATTTCTGTCACTTTCTTTATTGAAATCAATATGATGCTAAATGAGATCCTACGGGTCAGAAATTTGCTGAGATCCCTCTCAGAATTTGCCCATTAGCAGCAGATATGCCTTTAAGCAAGATGAGGAATGAATGCATGATAGATCCCGTGGACCCAGTGCACCAAAAACAGCTTCGCCCTTCCACAATGCACAGAAATCACATCAAATCTCTCCAATACTGCCTCATCAGTGACTGACAATGAGACGGATAACAGGAGTGGGTGACTCCAATATCACCGCACTTGGTGACGGGGTGGGCCAGCGGGCATGGAGAAAGGACCAGGTTGATGTGTTTGGTTACAAGAAGCTCCAAGTGGATGATTCAGGTCTACCTCCTCCTGAGATCTCAACCAGCATGCGAGTCAGCTCACAGCCAAATCATTTTCTTGCCGACTTGGGGCAACTGACTATCCCGCGGTCTAGGTTTAAGCTCAGTGGTGACCGCTCTTTTGTGGTTGCAGCACCTAGACTGTGGAACAGCATCCCGCTCCTCATCAGAACTGCCCCCTCCATCGACTCCTCTAAGTCGAGGCTCAAAACCTATTTCTACTCCCTAGAATTTTTGAGCCCCTCTGAGGGGGCACTGTGAACATTTTATGTATGTATTGTTAGGTCTGTCTCCCGTTGTATGTATCAAATGAGTACCTGCACTGATGTGAAGCACTTTGGGCAACGTGAGTTGTTTTTAAACGTGCTCTACAAATACATGTATTAATATGATTATAAATCTTGAACTAAACATTATTCACATTATTCCCTTCATGTTGTATCTGTACACCGTGGACGGCTCGATTGTAATCACGTATTGTCTTTCCGCTGACTGGTTAGCATGCAACAAAAGCTTTTCACTGTACCTCGGTACACGTGACAATAAACTAAACTCAAACTCAAACTGAAATTCACCCTGGTGGCTTTTGCGAATGAAGCCCATGACCTGTGAATGAATACAAGTTACTTGTACAGATCAGGAATATCCTGCGCTCGTTTTACTTTGTATGGGTGCGTGAGTTTAAACCAGTCGGGACAGTGGTGCTGCAATAGGGGGAAAACACTTGAATTTTCACCTCTTAAAAACATTTGCCTGACAAGATTGCTTTTTTGAAACAGTATCAGTGGGCATAATCGCAATAGGAGAAGTCCAAGTCGAGAGCACAAGTGTCAACTTTAGCAAATTAATAATTGTGGTGAGTTGTGGCCACATATTAGGGGACAAGATCGCAGGAATATTTCACCGAGTCACTTGCTCACAAGGCAGTGACAAGGAAATATGCTTCGACATCAATCTGCCCAAAATAACAAGGTATCTAATCTCACTGAATGCGTTGTGCCTTTCCTCTTGTAGAATGAGTCTGCACTGACTTTATAAATAGCTCTGCACCACAGTTAGGAGCTATGGTGTGTCTTTCTGTTGGCTAATTATTAAAGCGAACATACGCTGCAGAGTTCTTGCCAAGGAATAATTCTGTCTCTGGAGCAATACTGCATGCATAAAGAGTAAACCAGTCACTCCACAGCGGCAATTAATTTATGTTGATGGTACACAAAAATGCTGGAGAAACTCAGCAGGTGCAACAGCATCTATCGCTTCATAGATGCTGCTGCACCCGCTGAGTTTCTCCAGCATTTTTGTGAACCTTCGATTTTCCAGCATTTGCAATTCCTTCTTAAATAATTGATGTTGATGCCTGGGATTCCATGCTGGTGTGACCGGCACTGTGGCTGCTCCAGAGCAGGCAGAAGCAATGACATGCTTTTGGTATCCAGTCAGAGTGCTGAGTATAGATGGCCAGAGGCAGGGACTATCGCAACGTTGAAGAAACATTTAGAAAGGTACATGGATAGGACAAGTTTGGAAGGATATGGGCCAAATGCAGGCAGGTGGGACTTGTTGACATGGGACATGTTGGTCGGCGTGTGCAAGTTGGGCTGAAGGGCCTGTTGCCATGCTGTAAGACTCTATGTCTATGAACATGCTGTTGGTTTACTAGTGAGAAGGAGAGAATGGAAATGTATTTTGCGTTCGGTAGGGTTGGTTTGGATGGCAGTGCCAATGCAGATCCCAGTTCTTTGGCTTCCAGTGTTTGCAGTAACCACCCCAACCTCTCCTCAGAAGTGCTCGAGTCATCAGCAACAAACATGTCTCCCAGTAGCACCGGTGACTGTCGTGCCCTTTGAGTGACACTTCCCACTCTACGTTTAGAAGTACAGCATGGAAACAGCATGGCCCGCCGGATCCACGCTGACCATAGATTGCCCGCTCACACGAGTTCTGTGTTATCCCACATTTTCATCCACTCCCAACACACTTAGGGCAATTCACAGAAGCCAATGAACCTACAATCTCACACGCCTTTGGGAGGAATTGGAGCACCCGGAGAAAACCCACATGGTCACAGGGAGAACATGCAAACTCCACACAGAAAGCACCCAAGGTCAGGATCGATCCTGGGTCTCTGCTGCCGTGAGGCAGCTGTGCCACCATGCAGCAGATTTCAAAAACAATCAGATGCCCACGCTAGGTAGGTTTGAGCTACAAGGGAGATGAGGAAATTCTATAGTTAGTGGGTGGTGAATCTGTGGAATCCACTGCCACAGACGTCGTTGGAGGCTAAGTCTGTGTGTATTTTTAAAGTGGAGATTGATAGTTTCTTGATCAGTAAGGGTGTCAAAGGTTACAGAGAGAAGGCAGGAGAATGGGGTTGAGAGGGAAAAATAGATCAGCCATGATCAAATGATGGAACAGGCTCGATGGTCCGAATGGCCTAATTCTGTTCCCATATCCTTTGAGCTTATGAATTGCTGCTGCATCCGACCCTGAGCAACAAGAGACATAATTAGAGCAGGATCTCAGTGCGACGCAGATTGCCATTTTCATTTCAAGCCCAATTACTGCTGACCTATCAATTATGTTTTGGTAGGATTTAGAAATGTCAACCACAACAAGCCACTAATCCATCCAAGGCAATACTGTACACATGGCCATCTTGCCTGAGCCGCGGGATTGCAGTAAAAACATGATTTTATGAAGGTCACAAAGGCGAAGCTTTATTAATGTTTTAGCTCCTGCACAGTTATTGCAGGTGAGCGGCAGTTCAATAAATCTACTCTCTCTGCAAGCCATTCTCAGAGGCTGCAAGATCTTTGCCAAATCAATTGACATTTTACTTCCCTTTTCTTCATAAGTATTTGTCCTCACCGAATTTCCTGCTAAGGATGCCGGAATTTAGTTTAGTTTAGTTCACAGATACGGCATGTCTGAAGAAGGGTCTCGACCCGAAAAGTCACCCATTCATTCTCTCCAGAGATGCTGCTTGTTCCGCGGTTACTTCACCTTTTTGTGCCTATCTATGGAAACAGGCCCTTTGGCCCACCAAGTCGACGCTGACCATCAATTGCCCATTCACACTAGTTCTATGTTATCCCACCTTTTTGTGAGTTGGATGACAATGGACAATAGCCATCAATCTCCTTCAGGCATTTTCCTGGCTTGAGTGTGTACCTGGAACAGGGGTACCAAGCATGTGGGTTCATGGAATGATGGAGGGGAGACCACTTTTCAATGCAAAGTGTGGTATTAGAGACACATGGAGCTGCTGGGGGAACTCAGTGGGCCAGACAGCATCTGTGGAGTGAATGAACAAGCAACGTATTCAAGTGGGACCATTCCTCAGTCTAAAGAATGGGAATTGGACTGGCACAAGATAAGTCCAAACATTTCCAGTTCATGAAGCAATGGGAACAGTAGATGCTGGCACAGTGCTGGGGAGAACTGAATAAAAGCCAGTGACCTTACTAGCATCCATTGATTCTGAGGAGAGCAGTTTCAGCTAAAGATAGACACAAAGTGCTGGTGTAACTCAGCGGGTCAGGGAGAATCTATGGAGAAAGAGGATGGGTGACGTTTTGGATCGGGACCCTTTGTCATCTATCCTTTTTCCCCAGAGATGCTGCCTGTCCTGCTGAGTTACTCCAGCACTTTGTGTCTGCCTTTGGTTCCAACCTGCATCTGCAGTTCCTTGTTTCTACATGTCGGCTGTTTCAGCTGCTGTGGAATTGCAAAGCTCACTGAAACCTGCAGTGAATGGTCCATCTAAATGTTCATCCATGCTGCTGACGTTCTTAAGCCATCCTGCAGATCCTTCATTAGATGTTCAAATTGATCCAGTACTGATTTTATTCGTAGGAAGGAACTGCAGATGCTGGTTTACACTGAAGACACAGAAGGCTGGAGTAACTCAGAGGAACAGGAGAGAAGGGATGGGTGACGTTTCGGGTCGAGATTTTATTCATCTGGCACTCGGTGGGCCGAAGGGCCTGTTTCCATGCTGTATCTCTAAAGGCAGTGAGGACCACATGCTGAGAAAGATTTGGTGCAGGATTTGGTCTCTAGAACTTGAGGCCTGGTGTGCTGCAATCTTCAACCAAAAATGGGAAAAGAGCAAACTAATTTCCGTCCTTACAATAACCAAATGATGTCTGGTGAACATAGTACATACCAAGTGCCGGGTATGCCAACAGGGTAAGACACAACTAGCTTACAATGGTTCTTTAACATGTGCCCCCACCTATCTGTTAAGCATCAATGATTCAATTATACCTTATGGTCACATGTACCTGGGTGCAGTGAAATTCTTAGTTTTTGCATACAATCTGGCAAAACCATACCGCAGACTTCACCGAGGCAGCACGCAAAGAGTCGCCGGGAATGAAGAGCGACCCAGCAGGGGGGCCACCGTGAACGACTTCTGGTGCCGATAAAGTTACAAATGTTCTTCATACGTAAAAGTTGTTATCTTCTCTCAGCGGCGAACCAGGCCTCCACCACATGTGCCTACAGGCGGCTCCAAGTTGGGTTGCCCTTAGTTTTCGGCGGCCCCCTGCCTGGCCCTTCTATGCTCTCGCTGGCATCCTGCCGGGTCCCTCTTCGTTCTTAGCGGTCCCCCCACCAGGTCACTCTGAGTTCTCACCGGTACCCCTGCCGGCTTGCTCTGGGCAGCCCAAAGTTGTACTCGACTCGGTGGGCAAAACCTGGAGTATTCCTTGCAACCGTTATAGATAATGCATGAACAAGGAATGAAGTCGCCTGATCATCAGTACAATAATGCCAGACCATACTTGGGTGGGCAGTTTAATTTTGAGATGCAATATGGCTCTTGCCGACTGAGGTTTTCAAGGCCTGCGTTTGGGGGTGTACCTGTCACCTTAGATGAGGCACTATTTCAACAGGAATCCTTTGAGCAGCTTGTGATCTGATGGACAAAAAGCCCCCCTCTCCATTTTATACCTTTATTTGCACGCATTTATACAACAAAAGCTTGTTGTACAACTTATACAACTCTCACCCTGGTTGCTGGTGGCTTTGTTTGGATTATGGAGGCGAATGTAACGCACCTCTCTGTCTGACTGCTGCTCGCCTCAAGGGTACAAAACAAAAGCACAAGTTTTTTGCAGCAGCCTTTCCCTAGCTCCTGGACTACACCTCCAACTTTCTCTTCTTAATTTGTCTCTCAGATCATGTACCACTTGGCCTATCTTGCCTTCAGATAAGATTACATCATTGTAAGTTGCTCAAAGCTCAAGACACCACCTGTCAGCCTGGGAGCTGCCCGGCCCTGGTGGGAGACATGAATGAGATGTGAGTGCTTGTCTTCACAAGTACTGTCGGAGCTAGCACTGATTAATCTGATGCATTCTACTTAAGGAAAATGAAACCATTGACCTTCCTACTGCTGCACCGCCAATCAACCCCCACCTCAAACCACCAAACATACTTTCTGACTAATGTCTTATTATAATTGGAGAGGCTTTGCAGAAATGAAGTTACCTCAGAAATGACAATACATTTGGAACCCATTGTAACAAGTGAGAAAAGTATGGATGATTTCAAGGTGTTCTCATTCATTTCCTTCAGCACTATTAGTTCCCCATGTTAAAGAAACCTGTTTACATGGAACATCGAACGGTGCAGCACAGGAACAGGACCTTCGGCCCACAATGTCTGTGCTGGACATGGTGCCAATATAATATAATCCCTTCTCAATTGATTCATTATTGGGGGAGACTTTAATTAGTTGATTGGAAGAGAAGGGTTAATTATAGGATCCATAAGGAGAAACTTCAATCCAGAAATGACTCTTTGCAATAGTGAAACATAAACCTACTTGTCTGATGTTACTGTACTTTAACACAGGTGTCACCCTGTTAACATGATAGTAATTGTTTTAACTCCTAGCATTTTGAAAATTATTCAGAGGCTCAAACTTTGTTTTAATTCATAACTTCATAAGTTATAGAAACAGAATTAGGCCATGCGGCCCATCAAGGTCTACTCTGCCATTTGGTCGGTATGGGCAAGTTGGGCCGAAGGTCCTGTTTCCATGCTGTATGACTCTATGCCCAATATGTAACCGACATTATGCTGCCTAGGTCTTTGAGTGAATATTGGACAGAGATGTGGAAAGCTTCTTTTGAATTTTGCATGTGTCTGAAGTGGGACCTGTGTTGGTCCTGGAATGAGAACTTTGTAATAATGCAGAAGATGTCCGTTTTTATTTTAACTGTTAGTATTTCTCCAGCAATCTCATGCCTCAAATAATGTAATTGCAAGATATTAACTTATGGTTGCAACTTACATTTTTGCTTTACCATTTGTACTTACTTACTTACTTACTTACTTCCTGCCTATTATGCCTCCTGCCATGTAGGGCAGCAACGAAGGTCCTCCTCCACTCAGTAGTGTTGATTCCTTCAGTTGCTGTTTCCGTAATATTTGTTTTACGAGACAGGGTTGTTAGCCCTGGTCTCAACCTCCAACCTGGAGGACCAGTGGATCGCTCTTCGTCTCGCCTCTACCCTTCGACCTGACCAGCATGGAAGATCCTAACAGGAGACGAATCTCCCACTGGCATCGCTCTAGGGGTCACTGAGACACACAAGCTCCCCGACCAAGACAAGGTTGCAATCCAACGGGGAGTTTACCATTTGTGGCTGGGTATTTTTGCATTAGCTTTTGCTTTCTAAAGTCTGGCAAAACTGGTGCAACAGTAGGGTTGTCTGACAGCATGGGGACACGGGTTCAATCCTGATCTCGGGTGCTGCCCGATTTCACTTTGCAGGGTGTTTGCATGTTCTTACTGTGACCACGTGAGTTTCCTCTAGGGGCTCTGGTTTCCTCCCACATCCTACAGATGGAGCAGCAACTAATAGGGCATTGTAATTTAACCCTAATGTAGGAGAGCGGGTCAAATCTGGGGGGAATTGTTGAGAAGGTGGGATTAATGTCGATTAGTGTAAATGTGTTAATGGTTGGCGTGATCTTGGTGATCTGAAGGATCTGTTTCCATGCCACTTCTCTCTTTGACCGTGTTAGCAATAGCCCTGTGTGGGTGGGAGTGGGGATAGTGATTCATTCTTTCCACACATTTCACATATCAAGGGAGAAAATTGTCAACATGTGCTCATCCATTGTTAGTGAGTAAAATGTTTAGTTTAGTTTATTATTGTCACATATACTGAGGCACAGTGAACAGTTTGTGTGTTATCTAGTCAAAAAGACTATACACAAATACAGTCAAGTCATCCACAGTGCGTAGATAAAGGATACGGAGTGCAGCATTTTAGTGATAGATATAACTTTGAAGTCTGATAAAGTCCAATTAACGAAAGTTTAAAATTCTCCCCAAAGAGGTAGATGGGAGGTCAGGACCACACTCTAGCTGGTGAGAGGATGGTTCAGTTGCCTGATGACAGCTGGGAATAAACTGATGTACAGTATATGTCTTCAAGCTCCTGTACCTCTCGCCGGATGGGAGAGGGGAGAAGAAGGAGTAATTGAGATGAGGCCGGTCCTTGATTTTGCTGGCAGCCTTGTTGAGGCATAGATGGAGTCAATGGAAGGGAGGGTGCCTTGTGTGATGGTCTGCCCAAAACTGTCTGCAATTTCTTGTGGTCTTGGATGGAGATGTTCCCAAACCAGGTTGTGATGCATCCCAATAAGATGCTTTCTTCGACGCATCTGTAGAAGTTGGTGAGGATTGTTGGGGACATGCTGAACTTCCTAAGACTTCTAAGGAGGTAGAGGCATTGGTGTACTTTCTTGGCCATAGGTTTGGTATGGCAGATCCAGGACAAATTGCTGTTGATATTTATTCTTAGGAACTTGAAGCTTTTGACCATCTCTATTTCAGCGGCATTAATGTAAACCAGGGTGTGTGTGTAAAATAGGAACCTGAATTATATGTGGAGATTGCTCGTGCTTGATCTAGACTTGGAGTGCTCTGGAAACTGGGGTGTCTCAAACTTAATGAGGCAAGCACACTCCTTATAAAAGTAGGATCAAGTCCGAGGCAGCTGCAGAACTCAGTTACAAAAAGTTTGTGTGTGTTCCACGTCTCTAAATATCTTCCTGCCCTGGATGTCCCTTCATTTCCTTGATTTGGAGGAGGAAACTGAAGATGGAATCCATGGTATATCAGGAAAAGGGAACTCCCACCTGCTATCACCTTTCCAATTATTTGCATCAGTAACAGTGGGCATATTCCGGAGGTTAGATTGGACATACAGAACCAAAAACTGTAATAAGGATCACATTACATTGTTAAACCTTGCCTGTTTAATGCAATGCACAAAGTTCAGCAGAGGTTCAGAATTGTCAGTGTCTGACAAAACTATTATTACTTAAAGGCAGCCTTCCTTTCTTAAAGGGGAAGTAGATGCCTATGGGTGGATACATCTATCTTCAAGGTATTTCTTAAAGTATTTCTCACATTTCAGCTTCAGTGAAAATCAATCAGTTCACGGGATGTTCATTTGCAAGAGAAATCCATCAGGTTCAGGAACTAGGGTGGCACGGTGGCGCAGCGATAGAGTTGCTGCCTTACAGCGCCAGAGATCGAGGTTCGATCCTGACTATAGGTGCTTGCCTGTACGGAGTTTGTACGTGACCTGCGTGGGTTTTCTCCGGGTGCTCCGGGTGCTCCGGTTTCCTCCCAGACTCCAAAAGTGTACAGATTTGTAGGTTAATTGGCTTGGTATAATTGTAAACATTATCCCTAGTGTGTGTAAAGTTAGTGTTGGTGTGCGAGGATCGCAGGTCGGTACAAACTTGGTGGGCTGAAGGGCCTGTTTCTGTGCTGTATCTCTTAACTAAAGTAAACTAAACAGCTTCTTCCCAGCAACTATCAGGCTTTTGAACACTGCACAACACTAACCACTACCTCAGCAACTGTGATCTTCTATGGACTGTGTCTTTGGTTGCACGAGAGACTTTGGTTTTGCACTGCTATGTTTATCTGTCTGTGGAATTCTCTGCCTCAGAAGGCGGTGGAGGCAGGTTCTCTGGATGCTTTCAAGAGAGAGCTAGATAGGGCTCTTAAAATAGCGGAGTCAGGGGATATGGGGAGAAGGCAGGAACGGGGTACTAATTGGGGATGATCAGCCATGATCACAGTGAATGGTGGTGCTGGCTCGAAGGGCCGAATGGCCTACTCCTGCATCCATTGTCTATTGTCTATTATTTTAGTTTGATTTAGTTTAGAGATACTGTGTGAAAGCAGGGCATTCGGCCGATCGTATCCACGCCGACCAGCGATCCCTGCACACTGAACGTTATCCCACACACGCGAGGCTCAATTTTTAACAATTTGACAAAGCCAATTAGCCTACAAACCTGTATGGCTCTGGAGTTGGGAGGAAACCCATGCAGGTCGCGAGGAGAACGTACAAACTCTGTACGGACAGCACCCGTAGTCAGGATCGAAGCCGGGCCTCTGGCGCTGTAAGGCAGCAACTCTACCGCTGAGCCACCGTGTCACCCTCAACAGAATGAACTGGTATTATGGTTATTCATTTATTGTATTTTTGATGATATATTTATCCGTGTGTTGTTGCATTAATGGGGCTGTTAAGTCGCAGGAAGTGAGAATTTCTGGGTACGGGAATCAAGAACAAGTGGGTAAAAGATTTAATAACTGGAAGCTGAGGGGCAACGATTCCACACAGAGGGTATATGGAACGAGCTGCTGGAGGAAGAAGCTGAGGAAAGGTGCAATTTAAAAGCCTTTTGGACAGGTACATGAATAGCAAGGGTGTAGAGAAATATAGGCTGGGCATGAGGAAATTGGATCAGCTGAAATATTGGCATGAGAGAGTTGGCCCGTGATGTATGACTCCGTTTGCAGGAAGGAACTGCAGATGCCAGTTTACATCGAAGATACGCACAAAATGCTGGAGTAACACGACAGGACAGGCAGCATCTCTGGAGAGAAAGAATGGGGGATGTTTCGGGTCGAGACCCTTCTTCAGACTTGTGACCACCCTCTGCTTCCACCACAGCAGCAGGAGATCCATCAATGGCTCTTTCCATCCTCAACGCATCCCAGGAAGTGCAAAGGGGGGCATGGGCGGAAATCCTGGAGGGGAGGACGGGGCTCGTCTCCCCCCATGTTTTGAAAGGTGGGGGGAGACAAGAAGGAGACAAGGGGGGAGACTCTCTCTCTTTTATCACATTGTAGCTTTTGAAAGATTCAAGCGGGTATCAGATGCTTTTGAATGGCTGAATTGGCCCGTTTGCAGGGCCTTTCATCGCCCGGCACGGCTTAAAATCAAACTGCTGCGTCAAGGCGATCAAGGCTCCCGATGTTGAAGCCCCCACTGGCCGATTTTAAGTCACGCTGGGCGATGAAAGGCTCACAAACGGGCCGATTCATGCCCCATGATTCGGGGCGGACGAAGCTGCTGTTGCTGGAGTTCGTAGTCGGTCACCAACCTGGTCAGCTCCCGATGTTATTGTCCACAGGGCCCATGACTGAAGCTTCGCATGTGTATGTGTGTGCATGCACGTGGTCGCCAAGAAATTGTGTACCCCCCATGTTTTGATAGCGATTTCCGCCCCCTAATGGAGTCCACGAGGGGTGCTGAGACATTAGCATTCCTCAGGTGCTGCCATGAGCTTGCCGTGCACTGCGTTGAATTTGGAAGCATGCACACAAACCCAGAGAGCAAGTTGCTCTGCTCCCCCATGACTCCGCACCTCTTTCATTTCCAGAAAGCATCCTGCTTTTTTAAGATAGACACAAAAAGCTGGAGTAACTCAGCGGGTCAGGCAGCCTCTCTGGAGAGAAGGAATGGGTGACGTTTCGGGTCGAGACCAGTCAGAAGAAGGGTCTCTCCAGAGATGCTGCCTGTCCCGCTGAGTTACTCCAGCTTGTTTGTGTCTAGCTTCTGTTTAAACCAGCATCTGCAGTTCCTTCCTGCACATTTCTCTTGCTTGTTTTTAAGATGGGCTCCAGAGATCAGAGTCCTGTTCTCATCAGCTGCGGATGGGAGCGATCTCAGATCCCCTCCATCATACCCCCACCCAGCCAGCTGCTTTATGAGCCTCCTCCTGTGCCCCATCCACCTGCTCCTGCTCACTGGGGCATCCTGCTTCACCAAGTGCGCCGTTCTCCTTAATTGCCGTGCTAGCTATGAGCAGAGACGCCGCTTCGTGTCGCGGCTGTGTGAAACTGGGCGAGCTGTGCAGATGGAGGCAGCAACATTCCTCCACCTTGCACACACACACTCCAACTCCTGCACTTGGGGAATTACCGGCACAGGTGTAGCCGCTAGCACTCCACAGCTGACAGAGTAGTACCTCTCGGAACAAGCGCTGGCAGCAGATCGCGGGCTTTGTGCAGAGGTTAACAAACACACTGAAATATTTTCTACTTCTAGTACTTTCTATTCCTTCGTCGGCTGTGGACATCCTTGGTCAGGCCAGCATTACACAAATGGCTCGCAAGGCCATTTACAGGGGTAGTAAAAAAATCTCCATCTCCCACCACACTAGTCACCAGACCAGAAGATATAGGAGCAAAATTAGGCCATTCAGCCCATCGAGACTACTCCGCCATTTGATCATGGCTGATATCTCATCCTGCTCCTTTCTGAAGATGGGTCCCTGAAACGTCACCCATTCCTTCTCTCCAGAGATGCTGCCTGTCCCGCTGAGTTATTCCAGCATTTTGTGTCTATCTTCGATTTAAACCAGCCTCTGCAGTTCCTTCCTACACATCCACAGTGTACAGACACATGTTAAAGCAAATAACGTGTAGCGCAAGATAAAGTCCAGTAAAGTCCTATTAAAGATAGTCTGAGGGTCTCCAGCGTGGTAGATGGGAGGTCACCGCTGCTTTTGAGCTCCTGAGCCTGCCGCCTTTACTGTACGCCACTCTGAGCAGGTTAGTCAATGGCTCCGAAGTTTTCTTTTACTCCACCCGTCAATGCTCAGTGTCTGTGACGGCATTGAAAGAGTGATTATCCCATCCACCGGCCTGTGCTGGAACCCACCAAGTGTCGCCACTCTTTAGAATGATAAACACAGTGGGAGATCTTAACCAATTGTGCCTTTGCCAGCTGTGTGGAAGGTTATCCAAGTGGCCCCACTCCTGCGCTCTCTCCCATTCTCCCACACTTTGTTACCCTTCAAGTGCTCGTACAATTACATTTGGAAAAAAATATTATTCAATCCACTTCCTCTCGCCCAGCAGGCGGTTCTGTGCAGATCACAGCGGTCTGTTATACGGGACGAGCGCACGAACGGTATAAAGCACTGATTGGAACCCTCCAAAGAAAAGATAAAGCGTTTGATTGCTTGAAGGAAAAGCTGCAGGAAAGTTATTTTTAGAAGTATAGCATTAAACACCGACTTGTTTGATGTTAGTGAGTGGGCTTCTATCCGTGAGGATCTAGTTGCAGAGTGCCATTATTAGGTTGAACATAGACACAAAAAGCTGGAGTAACTCTGCGGGACTGGCAGCATCTCTGGAGAGAAGGAATGGGTGACGTTTTCCAGGTCGAGACCCTTCTTCAGTCATTATTAGTCAATTTTATTTCTATAGCACATTTAAAAGCAACCCTCGTTGACCAAAGTGCTTTACATCAGTGCAGGTACTAACACGCGACATACAATGGTACGTAGATCTAACAATACAAACATACAGCGCTCCCTCAGACGACCTCAAGAAACGCTTGTGAGTAGAAACAGGTTTTAAGTCTGGACTTAAAGGAGTCGATGGAGGGGGCAGTTCTGATGAGAAGAGGGATGCTTGTTAGGTTATTTGGTTGTTTGTTCTGACTTAGCCAATTGACTTGGTGATTGAAAATTTAAGTAAAATCTGATGTGATATTCTTCCAAACACTGGAGGGAGAATCCTGGAGAGATGAGATAAAATCCGGCAGCTTAAAAATAGTCAGAGTGTGATGTTCGTGATCGTGAAAGATAACTCTCAGCATTCAGGCTAAAAATGTTGCTAACGAAACGAATAACTTCCCATAAACATTATTTAAGGTAGAAGAGGCAAGATAGGTTAAACCAAGAACTGCAACAATGGGCAGCTTTCCGACTGGCTTTTACTCCAGTGGACGCACACACACTGAATACGTGGACAGTCCCCTTCTTGCTGACACTAACGCAGTATTCCAACACTGGGAAGGCATGTGTAGGAAGGAACTGCAGGTGCTGGTTTACACTGAAGATAGACACAAAACAGTGGAGTAACTCAACGGGACAGGCAGCATCTCTGGAGAGAAGGAATGGGTGATGTTTTCCCGGTCGAGATCCTTCTTCATTCTCGACCAGGGAGACACCTTGGGTTTCCTTCTCTTTGCTGCCCTTGAATCCACCCAACACTTAGAAACTATCATTCCATTTCCTTGACTTTCTCTGGATCTGGCCTCTGTAAACAGCTATTGATTTCCAGGACAAAACCAGGAATGAGTTGTGAAGGGGACACACGAAGGCTGCAGATGCTGCAATCTTGAGCAGAAAACAATGAAACGAAGAAGGTATATGAACTGAAAACTGTAACGTCCGGGTTCAGGAGCAGCTTCTTCACTACAACCATCAGGCTATTAAACACTACAACCTCCAAATAGGCTCTGAACTATAAAGATTGGGGGACGCACTACTCTCTGCAGAGCCTTCTTCTCTTGGGCAGAGCAGTTCCCAAACCAAATCGTGATGTTTCCAGACAAGATGCTTTCCACAGCCACTGAGTAGAAGCACTGGAGGATCCTCTGAGACACTCTGAATTTCCTCAATTGCCTGAGGCGGTAAAGGCGCTGCCTTGCCTTACTCACCAGTGCTCCAGCGTGTGATGGCTGTAAGGCAGCAACTCTACCGCTGTGCCACTGTGACCATCCTGTGTAGGAAAGATCTGCAGGTGCTGGTTTACATCGAAGATTGACACAAAATGCTGGAGTAACTCAACGGGCCAGGCAGCACCTTTGTGGAGAGAAGGAATGGGTGACGTTTCGGGTCGAGACCCTTCTTCAGACTCAGTCAGGGGAAGGGAAAACTAGAGATATGGAAGGGTATTGTGATGTGATTAAAGTGAAGGGGGAGATGTGATGTATATGTATTACAAATGCCAATGCCCCTTGAGGCCAAAAGCAGAAGTGGCAAATGTGCCTGTGCCTCGTGACTGAGGTCAGGTGACCTTCTAGAAGTTTCCTGGTTGTGCAGATTAAATCCTTTTTACTTGTTGTCGGACGTGTATTCATTGTGCTAGTCACAACAAGATCTTACGGAAGACATTACAGGTACAAAGAGCATATCAGGTGTGAAAAGGGCAGATCAATGCAGACGGTGATCAAGGAAATGCACAATGGTTCATTGTTGGCTGAGGGGAAGTTGACTACGAGGCAGTAAAATTAATGAGGAGGACAGTGAAACCAGTTGGAGAACTAGAGGCGTGGGGACAGGGTGTGGGGAGGGGTGATGTCTTGTTGATGCAAACATGTGATTTAATTTCTGAATCCCGGCAATGAGATAAGATTTGTATGTTCAGTTTCGACACCCATTATTTCATGAACCTACTTTGGATTTCAATGCAAAGTCTAGGCAAGGCTTACGTGCTGTGGATCCGGCATTGCCCATTTTATCCTTCACCACAGTGCTGTGGAACTTTGTATCAGTAGAAGTGGAAAATTACAAGTCTATGTTTTTAAAGACACATCGTGCGGTGATCTGGTTTTATTTTGGGCTCGTTCAAAACCTTATTGTTTGGGCCATGATGTTCAGGGCCGCTGCTGCTGTCCTTCTACCAGTGCACCGTGGGAAGTATCCTCTCCTATGGCATCCTGGTGTGGTTTGCTAGCTGGACTGTGGCTGAGAGGAGGGCGCTGCAGAGAGTTATAAAAACTGCACAGAGCATCACAAAATGCTCAACTGCCCTCCCTGGATGACATATACAGGGCCCGATGCTTGCGCTGGGCCACAAACATCAAGCAGGACACATCCCACCCGGCCAATCACCTTTTCACTCTGCTACCCTCTGGGAGGCGATTCAGGTCTCTGAAGGCTCGCACCGTAAAGTTTCTACCCATGTGCGATAAAAGAACTTAACTCTAACAGAGAACACTGGGGAAGCACAATATAATTCGGGGTGGAAGATAATGCGCAATATTCTTTAAAAATATTTTTAATACCTATTTTTTTTTTTTTTTACTGATATGTGTATATGTGAGTCACACATATGTGCTGTTGTGTTTGTTCTTTTTAAACCGAAGGAGATGCAATGGAATTTTGTTGCACAGTACTGTGCAATGACAATAAACGTATTCTATTCCATGAAGACACAGTTCCCCAAACCATCAAAGAATCAGTGAGTCTTAAAGGGGCAGCACGATGGCGCAGCGGTAGAGTTGCTGCTTTACAGCGATTACAGCGCCGGAGACCCAGGTTTGAACCCGACTGCGGATGCTGTCTGTACGTTCTCCCCGTGACCGCGTTGGGTTTCCCCGAGATTTTCGGTTTCCTCCCACACTCCAAAGACGTACAGGTCTGTTTGTTAATTAGCATGATATAAGTGTAAATTGTCTCTAGCGTGTGCAGGTAAGATAGTTAATGTGCGGGGATCGCTGGTCGGTGCAGACGCGGTGGGCTGAAGGGCCTGTTTTCGCACTGTATCTCTAAAACTAAAATTGAAAAACTAAAACAAAACAAAAAACAAAAATTAAAGTACAGAAACAGGTCCTCTGGCACAGCTGGGATGCTGCAGCATGCTACCATCTGCAGACTTTTGCTTGTCGTCCAAGTCCATGTATAACTGGCCGAATCCAACAGAGGGTCTGAAGAAGGGTCCCGACCCAAAACGTCACCTACCCATGTTCTCCTGAGATGCTGCCTGACCCACTGAGTTACTGCAGCACTTTGTATCTTCTGTTACAACGGGATCTGGCGGTGATTGTGGGGACAGGAGGGGAGGCCAGGTGAGAAAGCCATGTAGAAGTCAGAGACAGGGCCCACAAAGTAAACTCTCTGCTGCACTTTACCTGTAAACCAGTCACTGAAGCCACAACACAATTGTCAGCACGGCTTTCGCCATTTAAAACCTATACCTAGGGCATGTTCATTAAATAACATTTAAATCATTTAACATTTTGAATTCCAGCTCTTTGTTCGTATCTTTGGGGATTTGTTGAGTTAACAATGGAAATTTTGTTGCTTGCCAAGTCTCAGTCATGCATTTTAAATGAGGGGGGAAATCTGATAGTCTGAGGTTGCCCGTGATCTGTCTCAGCACACGTTAAAATCATGCCCATGATCTGTCTGCAACACGTGTTAAAGTCATGTCTGTGATCTGACTGCAGCACATGCTAAAATCATGCACGTGATGTGTCTGCAGTACATGTTAAAAGAAGAGTTTTGTCCAGTTTTGTCCAGACCCAGACCACTGGGTCACAGATATTTCAACAGGGTTCATTACAAATGACGACATCCATTAACGGCATCCATTACCTTGCATAAAGAGGCTGCAAGCTTTTATCAGCAGTTGATATGTCAGAATTGTAACGTTTAACTTTTGAATGTAAGACAACAGAGGAAGAAGACCGAATCCCTCGATGGTTCAGCTGTTTTATACATTGAGAAACCAACCTGTGCAGTCTGGGAAGGTCACAGGTTCGAGTCCCGGCTGTGCAGAACTAACAGATCGCAGACGGTACAGTTTTGAGAGAAGGGAAAGAAATGCCCAAGACTTGTGTTATGCATTCGGCATTTTAATGTCAGCATGTAAAGCATTTTCTGTTAAAATAATTAAAGCGGAAGGTATTTGTTTCACCCATATTCCTTGTGCAGGCCCTCACATTCTCTGTGGTAATGCACTGAATAGCTTCATTGAGCACCCAGTTAAGTCAAAGTTGTTCTGGTAGCTGGAAGAGTTGATTTGAAATGTTAATATATGCAGATTGATAGACAATAGAGTAGAACAACTCTATTCATCGTAAATACTCGGCCTTCAGGATAATCCATTATAGAGACAGCATTTCATCTGAGGGGATTGTACTGGAAGATGGCATGCTGCCAGATATTTATACTTTACCACACAACATTTAAGATTTTGTTAACCTCCCAGTTTGTTTGTTTACTTGACAACAGTTGAAACAGACTCAAGTCAAGGCTCAGATATTAGTCTGGTGACGACCTTAAAATAACTAGTTAGTTTTGTTTATTGTCACGTGTACAGTGACAGGTACAGTTAAAAGCGTTTGTAACTATGTTTTTTGAGTATGTGTGTGTGTATGTTTCTATATATATATATATACTAGACCAAGTGCAGACCCGTTGGGTCTGTTTCCCCAACAGCGTTTTGCAGGGGGGGGGGAGGGGGGGCTGCGGCATCAAACTCATATTAACCAACCCCCAAACACACAGGTGGGGGGAGGGGGGGGGATGTGAAGAGGTGGAGGAAATGGGACAGATTTGGGAGGGAAAGGAGAGCAGGGTAGGGGGTGAGAGAGGGGGATGGGAAGAGAGATGTGGGGGAGGGGGAGGATGGGGAGGTAGGGGAGGAGGGAGGGAGGGGGAGAGGGGTGGTGAGAGAGGGGAAAGAGTGGGGAGGGAGAGTGGAGGGGGAAGGGGGAGAGGTGGAAGAGTGGGGAGGGAGGTGGAGAGGGGTAGGGGGAGTGATGGAAGAGGGACAGAGGGGTAGGAGGAAGGGGGTGGCGTAGAGAGGGAAGGGGGGTGGGGGAGAGAGGGATGGGTGGGAGAGGGGTGCGTAGAGGGAAACATAGAACCATTGAAATTAAGTGCAGGAGTAGGCCATTCGGCCCTTCGAGCCTGCACCACCATTCAATATGATCGTGGCTGATCATCCAACTCAGTATCCTGTACCTGCCTTCTCTCCATACCCCCTGATCCCTTTAGCCACAAGGACCACATCTAACTCCCTCTTAAATACAGCCAATGAACAGGCCTCAACTACCTTCTGTGCCAGTGAATTCCAGAGATTCGCCACTCTCTGTGTGAAAAATGTTTTTCTCATCTCGGACCTAAAAGATTTACCTCTTATCCTTAAACTGTGACCCCTTGTTGTGGACTTCCCCAACATCTGGAACAATCTTCCTGCATCTAGCCTGTCCAACCCCTTAAGAATTTTGTAAGTTTCTATAAGATACCCCCTCAATCTTCTAAATTCTAGCATGTACAAGCCGAGTCTATCCAGTCTTTCGTCATATGAAAGTCCTGACATCCCTGGAATCAGTCTGGTGAACCTTCTCTGTACTCCCTCTATGGCAACAATGTATTTGAACATTGGGCATTGTGACATCACACAATGGAACGTTCACCAAGTGCTTGTGCTCCTGCAAAGGCATATGTAAATGGATCCATTCCGATTGGACATCTGTGAGCATCGGGCATTGTGACATCACACGATGGAACGTTCACCAGGGGCTGGGGCTGGTGATGCTTCTATGGGTGAGAAGTCAGTTTATTTTTGAAATATTGGGGGGGGGGGTGAAGGATTTGATTAAAAACGTGCACTTAAACACGACGACCAATGGCAAACCCGTTGGGTCTGATCCCCCAACGCAGCCGTACCCTACCCGTAGCCCCCACTGGGGGGGGGGGGGGGGCGGCATCACACACACTAACCACCCCCACACACAGAGTTGGAAAAGTGTATAAAGACCGTTCCCTACCTGTAGCCCCCAGGGGAGACGTGGTCGTCGAAGTCGGGTTCCGGCCGTCTTAAAATAGCGTATCTTGAAGTCGTCGAAGTCGGGTCCGTCTCGGCAACGCGGGGGGGGGGGGGGGGTGGCGGGGCGGCATCACACACACGAAGCATCCCCACACACAGAGCCTTAAAAGTGTAATGCCCCAACGCAGCCGTTGCCTACCCGCAGCCCTCACGGGAGACGTGGTCCTCGAAGTAGAGCCGTTCCCGAAAGGCCGTTTTTAAATGGCGTCGCGTGAGGTTGTGCTGCGGGCGCCAGCAGCTGTTATGGTCGCTGGCCAGCAGGAGGCGACAAAATGAGTTTAAGGGGGGGGGGGGGGGCGGAGAAGGTTTTAATGGAAAAAATGGACATAAACATAACGAAATGTAATGAGGAGTGGATAGCTGGAAGGGAAAGTGAAATGTCTACCGAAGTGGCTGCTTGTATGGTTGTGAAGCCAGTTTATTTTTGAAAAACTGGGGGGGGGGGGGGGGGGGGGGGGGGGGGAGGAGGCATTACACTTTTGCGTTGGGGCATTACACTTTTAAGTGGTGAAAGTTCTGACATAACAGGAATCAGTCTGGTGAACCTTCTCTGTAATCCCTCTCTATGGCAACGATGTCTTTGAGCATTGGGCATTGTGACATCACACGATGGAACGTTCACCATTGGCTGGGGCTCCTGCATAGGCATATGTAAATGAATCCATTCCGATTGGACATATGTGAAGATTGGGCATTGTGACATCACACGATGGAACGTTCAGCAGGGGCTGGGGCTGGTGAAGGTTCTGTGGGTGTGAAGCCAGTTTAGTTTTGAAATATTGGGGGGGGGGGGGGGGGGGGGTTAGGATTTGATTAAAAACGTACACTTAAACACGTCGAAATGTAATGAGGAACGGATACTTAGAAAGAAAAGAGAAATCTCTACCAAAATGGAAAAGATGTCGGCGATTCAGCGTTCCCCCTTATCCTTAAACTTTGACCCCTTGTTCTGGTCTTCCCCAACATCCGGAACAATCTTCCTGCATCTAGCCTGTCCAACCCCTTAAGAATTTTAAACGTCTCTATAAGATACCCCCTCAATCTTCTAAAATCTAGCGATTACAAGGCGAGTCTATCCAGTCTTTCTTCATATGAAAGTTCTGACATAACAGGAATCAGCCTGGTGAACCTTCTCTGTACTCCCTCTCTATGGCAACGATGTCTTTGAGCATTGGGCATTGTGACATCACACGATGGAACGTTCACCATTGGCTGGGGCTCCTGCATAGGCATATGTAAATGGATCCATTCCGATTGGACATATGTGAAGATTGGGCATTGTGACATCACACGATGGAACGTTCAGCAGGGGCTGGGGCTGGAGAAGGTTCTGTGGGTGTGAAGCCAGTTCAGTTTTGAAATATTGGGGGGGGGGGGGGAAGGATTTGATTAAAAACGTGTACCTAAACACGACTGAATGTAATGAGGAGCGGATACGTAGAAAGAAAGTGAAATCTCTACCGAAATGGAAAAGATGTCGGCGATTCTGCGTCCAGTTTCGGAGTTGCAGGGAATCAATGGAAGAAATGTGACAGCCGGACGGAGTTCCGTTTCGGAATCTTGGGCGAGAGTTTTATATATTACTAGACCAAGTGCAGACCCGTTGGGTCTGTTTCCCCAACGGCGTTTTGCAGGGGGGGGGGGGGAGGGGGGGCTGCGGCATCAAACTCATATTAACCAACCCCCAAACACACAGGTGGGTGGAGGGAGGGGGGATGTGAAGAGGGGAGGGAGGGGAGAGGAGGTGGAGGAAATGGGACAGATTTGGGAGGGAAAGGAGAGCGGGGTAGGGGGTGAGAGAGGGGGATGGGGAGATAGATGTGGTGGAGGGGGAGGATGGGGAGGTAGGGAAGGAGGGAGGGAGGGGGAGAGGGGTGGGGGAGAGAGGGGAAAGAGTGGAGAGGGAGGTGGAGAGGGGTAGGGGGAGTGATGGAAGAGGGACAGAGGGGTAGGAGGAAGGGGGTGGCGTAGAGAGGGAAGGGGGGTGGGGGAGAGAGGGATGGGTGGGAGAGGGGTTTCGGAGAGGGAAACATAGAACCATTGAAATTAAGTGCAGGAGTAGGCCATTCGGCCCTTCGAGCCTGCACCACCATTCAATATGATCGTGGCTGATCATCCAACTCAGTATCCTGTACCTGCCTTCTCTCCATACCCCCTGATCCCTTTAGCCACAAGGACCACATCTAACTCCCTCTTAAATACAGCCAATGAACAGGCCTCAACTACCTTCTGTGCCAGTGAATTCCAGAGATTCACCACTCTCTGTGTTAAAAATGTTTTTCTCATCTCGGTCCTAAAAGATTTACCCCTTATCCTTAAACTGTGACCCCTTGTTCTGGACTTCCCCAACATCTGGAACAATCTTCCTGCATCTAGCCTGTCCAACCCCTTAAGAATTTTGTAAGTTTCTATAAGATACCCCCTCAATCTTTTAAATTCTAGCATGTACAAGCCGAGTCTATCCAGTCTTTCGTCATATGAAAGTCCTGACATCCCAGGAATCAGTCTGGTGAACCTTCTCTGTACTCCCTCTATGTCAACGATGTATTTGAACATTGGGCATTGTGACATCACACGATGGAACGTTCACCAGGGGCTGGGGCTGGTGCTGCTTCTATGGGTGAGAAGCCAGTTTAGTTGTGAAATATTGGGGGGGGGGGGGTGGGTTAGGATTTGATTAAAAACGTGCACTTAAACACGACGACCAATGGCAAACCCGTTGGGTCTGATCCCCCAACGCAGCCGTTCCCTACCCGTAGCCCCCACTGGGGGGGGGGGTGGGGGGCGGGCGCCTCACACACACTAACCACCCCCACACACAGAGTTGGAAAAGTGCATAAAGACCGTTCCCTACCTGTAGCCCCCAGGGGAGATTTGGTCGTCGAAGTCGGGTCCCTGCCGTCTTAAAATATCGTATCTTGAAGTCGTCGAAGTCGGGTCCGTCTCGGCAACGCGTGGGGGGGGTGGTGGGGGGGTTAGCGGTGCGGCATCACACACACGAAGCTTCGACACACACAGAGCCTTAAAAGTGTAAATGCCCGACCTCTTTTCCGTTTTTCTCTAATTTAATTAAGATGTGCAGGTGGTGTTCTTATCGAGGTTCAGGGGTGAATGACGTAAATATTTTCACACAATATGGGAACATCTCATGTTGTCTTGAAGGCTCCTCGGCCCACATCTGACTCTCTGTACTGTCACTATGGCAACGATGTCTATGAGCACTGGGCATTGTGACATCACACGATGGAACGTTCACCATTGGCTGGGGCTCCTGCATAGGCATATGTAAATGAATCCATTCCGATTGGACATATGTGAAGATTGGGCATTGTGACATCACACGATGGAACGCTCAGCAGGGGCTGGGGCTGGTGAAGGTTCTGTGGGTGTGAAGCCAGTTTAGTTTTGAAATATTGGGGGGGGGGGGGGGTTAGGATTTGATTAAAAACGTACACTTAAACACGTCGAAATGTAATGAGGAACGGATACTTAGAAAGAAAAGAGAAATCTCTACCAAAATGGAAAAGATGTCGGCGATTCAGCGTTCCCCCTTATCCTTAAACTTTGACCCCTTGTTCTGGTCTTCCCCAACATCCGGAACAATCTTCCTGCATCTAGCCTGTCCAACCCCTTAAGAATTTTAAACGTCTCTATAAGATACCCCCTCAATCTTCTAAAATCTAGCGATTACAAGGCGAGTCTATCCAGTCTTTCTTCATATGAAAGTTCTGACATAACAGGAATCAGCCTGGTGAACCTTCTCTGTAATCCCTCTCTATGGCAACGATGTCTTTGAGCATTGGGCATTGTGACATCACACGATGGAACGTTCACCATTGGCTGGGGCTCCTGCATAGGCATATGTAAATGGATCCATTCCGATTGGACATATGTGAAGATTGGGCATTGTGACATCACACGATGGAACGTTCAGCAGGGGCTGGGGCTGGAGAAGGTTCTGTGGGTGTGAAGCCAGTTCAGTTTTGAAATATTGGGGGGGGGGGGGGAAGGATTTGATTAAAAACGTGTACCTAAACACGACTGAATGTAATGAGGAGCGGATACGTAGAAAGAAAAGTGAAATCTCTACCGAAATGGAAAAGATGTCGGCGATTCTGCGTCCAGTTTCGGAGTTGCAGGGAATCAATGGAAGAAATGTGACAGCCGGACGGAGTTCCGTTTCGGAATTTTGGGCGAGAGTTTTATATATTAACTAGACCAAGTGCAGACCCGTTGGGTCTGTTTCCCCAACGGCGTTTTGCAGGGGGGGGGGGGGGAGGGGGGGCTGCGGCATCAAACTCATATTAACCAACCCCCAAACACACAGGTGGGGGGAGGGAGGGGGGATGTGAAGAGGGGAGGGAGGGGAGAGGAGGTGGAGGAAATGGGACAGATTTGGGAGGGAAAGGAGAGCGGGGTAGGGGGTGAGAGAGGGGGATGGGGAGATAGATGTGGTGGAGGGGGAGGATGGGGAGGTAGGGAAGGAGGGAGGGAGGGGGAGAGGGGTGGGGGAGAGAGGGGAAAGAGTGGAGAGGGAGGTGGAGAGGGGTAGGGGGAGTGATGGAAGAGGGACAGAGGGGTAGGAGGAAGGGGGTGGCGTAGAGAGGGAAGGGGGGTGGGGGAGAGAGGGATGGGTGGGAGAGGGGTTTCGGAGAGGGAAACATAGAACCATTGAAATTAAGTGCAGGAGTAGGCCATTCGGCCCTTCGAGCCTGCACCACCATTCAATATGATCGTGGCTGATCATCCAACTCAGTATCCTGTACCTGCCTTCTCTCCATACCCCCTGATCCCTTTAGCCACAAGGACCACATCTAACTCCCTCTTAAATACAGCCAATGAACAGGCCTCAACTACCTTCTGTGCCAGTGAATTCCAGAGATTCACCACTCTCTGTGTTAAAAATGTTTTTCTCATCTCGGTCCTAAAAGATTTACCCCTTATCCTTAAACTGTGACCCCTTGTTCTGGACTTCCCCAACATCTGGAACAATCTTCCTGCATCTAGCCTGTCCAACCCCTTAAGAATTTTGTAAGTTTCTATAAGATACCCCCTCAATCTTTTAAATTCTAGCATGTACAAGCCGAGTCTATCCAGTCTTTCGTCATATGAAAGTCCTGACATCCCAGGAATCAGTCTGGTGAACCTTCTCTGTACTCCCTCTATGGCAACGATGTATTTGAACATTGGGCATTGTGACATCACACGATGGAACGTTCACCAGGGGCTGGGGCTGGTGCTGCTTCTATGGGTGAGAAGCCAGTTTAGTTGTGAAATATTGGGGGGGGGGGGGTGGGTTAGGATTTGATTAAAAACGTGCACTTAAACACGACGACCAATGGCAAACCCGTTGGGTCTGATCCCCCAACGCAGCCGTTCCCTACCCGTAGCCCCCACTGGGGGGGGGGGGGGGGGGGCGGGCGCCGCACACACACTAACCACCCCCACACACAGAGTTGGAAAAGTGCATAAAGACCGTTCCCTACCTGTAGCCCCCAGGGGAGATTTGGTCGTCGAAGTCGGGTCCCTGCCGTCTTAAAATATCGTATCTTGAAGTCGTCGAAGTCGGGTCCGTCTCGGCAACGCGTGGGGGGGGGGGGGGGGGGGTTAGCGGTGCGGCATCACACACACGAAGCTTCGACACACACAGAGCCTTAAAAGTGTAAATGCCCGACCTCTTTTCCGTTTTTCTCTAATTTAATTAAGATGTGCAGGTGGTGTTCTTATCGAGGTTCAGGGGTGAATGACGTAAATATTTTCACACAATATGGGAACATCTCATGTTGTCTTGAAGGCTCCTCGGCCCACATCTGACTCTCTGTACTGTCACTATGGCAACGATGTCTATGAGCACTGGGCATTGTGACATCACACGATGGAACGTTCACCATTGGCTGGGGCTCCTGCATAGGCATATGTAAATGAATCCATTCCGATTGGACATATGTGAAGATTGGGCATTGTGACATCACACGATGGAACGCTCAGCAGGGGCTGGTGCTGGTGAAGGTTCTGTGGGTGTGAAGCCAGTTTAGTTTTGAAATATTGGGGGGGGGGGGGGGTTAGGATTTGATTAAAAACGTACACTTAAACACGTCGAAATGTAATGAGGAACGGATACTTAGAAAGAAAAGAGAAATCTCTACCAAAATGGAAAAGATGTCGGCGATTCAGCGTTCCCCCTTATCCTTAAACTTTGACCCCTTGTTCTGGTCTTCCCCAACATCCGGAACAATCTTCCTGCATCTAGCCTGTCCAACCCCTTAAGAATTTTAAACGTCTCTATAAGATACCCCCTCAATCTTCTAAAATCTAGCGATTACAAGGCGAGTCTATCCAGTCTTTCTTCATATGAAAGTTCTGACATAACAGGAATCAGCCTGGTGAACCTTCTCTGTACTCCCTCTCTATGGCAACGATGTCTTTGAGCATTGGGCATTGTGACATCACACGATGGAACGTTCACCATTGGCTGGGGCTCCTGCATAGGCATATGTAAATGAATCCATTCCGATTGGACATATGTGAAGATTGGGCATTGTGACATCACACGATGGAACGTTCAGCAGGGGCTGGGGCTGGAGAAGGTTCTGTGGGTGTGAAGCCAGTTCAGTTTTGAAATATTGGGGGGGGGGGGGGAAGGATTTGATTAAAAACGTGTACCTAAACACGACTGAATGTAATGAGGAGCGGATACGTAGAAAGAAAAGTGAAATCTCTACCGAAATGGAAAAGATGTCGGCGATTCTGCGTCCAGTTTCGGAGTTGCAGGGAATCAATGGAAGAAATGTGACAGCCGGACGGAGTTCCGTTTCGGAATCTTGGGCGAGAGTTTTATATATTATATGATAGAATATGATATATATATATATATATATATATATATATATATATATATGTGTGTGTGTGTGTACATATATATATATATGAATATGCATATATATACTGTGTGTGTGTGTATATATATATATATATGTGTGTGTGTGTGTGTACATATATATATATATATATATATGTGTGTGTATATCCTCAAGTACACACACACACACACATATATATATATATATATATATACAGTACACATACACACACACACACACACACACACACACACATATATATATACAGTATATATATATATATGTGTGTGTGTGTGTGTGTACTTGAGGATATGTGTATATATACACACTGAACTTTTTCTCTCTCTATTTATTGTATTGTTTACAGTGTACTCTGTTTACACATTCTGTTGTGCTGCAGCAAGTAAGAATTTCATTGTCCTATCTAGGACACATGACAATGAAACACTCTTGACTCATGAGGTACATGCAAATGTAAAGAGTCAAAACTTACCAAATCCTGTAAGAAAACCCTTAAGGGGCAGCATAGTGGCGCAGCTGGTAGAGCTGCTGCCTCACCGTGGCAGAAACTCGGGTTTGATCCTGACCCCGAGTGCTGTCTGTGTGGAGTTTGCGCGCTCGCCCTGTGTGACCACATAGGTTTCCTCCGGGTTCTCCAGTTTCCTCGCACATCCCACAGACATGTCGGCTTGTAGGTTAAATAACCTCTGTAAATTGTCCCTAGTGTATAGGAATTGGATGTGAAAGTGGGATATCATAGAACCTGTGTGAATGGGTGATCGATGGTCGACGTGGGCCCAGTGGGAGCTAGGGGCCTGTTTCCGTGCTTAAACTAAAACTAAATTATTAGTCGTCTGTGATCTAATTTTAATTTATTTACCTTTCAGTATTAAGATGCTTTGAATCTTTGCAATATCAGCTGAAAATATAGCGGAAATTCATGACTTCACGTCTTCCTAACCTCAGGAGGTTTGGGAGCGTTTTATGGTGAACTACTCGTGTGAATGCACTCAGGTGGGACGAATATGTGCGGAGCCGCCTCCTACAAACAGCAATCTCCCAATGGCAAAGCAACTTTTCTCAGGAAGTCTTGAGCCGAATGGGCCAGTCACACTTTGGCCGTCAGTTACGCGACAGGCCGGTGGCGTGCGAAGATTTTGTGCAGGACAAACTCCACACTCCTCCACGCCACACCACACTCTTCCACACCACTCCATGCGCCCGTCCCGCGCTACCCACATGCTACCCACGTGCTACCCACGCGCTACCTACACGCTACCCACACGCTAGCAGGTCGCGTAAATGGCGCCAAGTGGGACAGGCCCTTAAGTCTTCGGAATGACTCCTGATCTAGGTATCTTCTGATTCAGAACTGTGAGTATTTCTGTCCCTTAGCTGTCTTTAACCTTGAATACATTGGTGTGATGATATATACTTGAAAAGGATGGGAGAACCTGGGGCTTTGTATTTGTACTTGGCAGGTTGACAGATTCTTGATGATATGGGTATTTGGGGTTATGGGGGGAAGGCAGGAGAATGGGGTTGAGAGGAAAAGATAGATCAGCCATGATTGACTTGATAGTCCGAATGGCCTAATTCTGTTCCTATAATGTATGAGCTTATGAACTATCACAGATGGTGTCTATCCTGCTGAATGTGTCACACATTTAGACGCAACGAACTGCAACTGCTGGTTTACAAAAAGAAGATGAACTGTCTGAACTGTCTGAAGAAGGGTCCCGACCGAAAACGTCATTTATCCATGTCCTCCAGAGATGCTGCCTGATCCGCTGAGTTACTCCAGCACTTTGTGTTAAACATTTTCATGTCTGGATTCTCAGCAACCCAAGTGTTTTGCTTTTGTATCTAAAGAAGTTGTTGAAGCTGCTGTTTATTAACGGGTGAGGAAACAGGGATTAATAGCTGAAGCTCAATATGCTATTCCACAAGTCTCAGAAGCAGTGCACATCTCCGCTCTGAGGAGCATCGGTGCTATGAAAACTGCCATTTCGCCATGAACGTGTTGGGAGAGTGTCACACTTGTGATTATAATTAATGACTCATCGATAATTCAGTGTACATGTACATCAGGTGAGATTAGGTTCCCTGTGACGAACTGAGAATAGTCAAAGCTCACAAATGAAGCAAGAGCTCTCCAAGGATACATTTATTTAGTCGGAGGGTGGTGAATCTGTGGCACGAAAAGGCTGCGGAGGCCAAGTCAGTGGATATTTCTAAGGCAGAGATAGATAATGTTTTGATTAGTATAGGTGTCAGAGCGTATGGGGTGAGGACAGGAGAATAGGGTTTGGAGGGAGAGGTAGATCAGCCATGATTGAATGGCAGAGTAGACTTGATGGGCTGAATTGATGGCCTTATGACCTTATGATCAGGTGAGATTAGCTTCCTTGTGATGAACACTCCACTGCAAAATAGTCCAAGCTCACAAATGAAGCAAGAACTCTCAGGGTAATGGTTAGGCATGGGTTTCTTATTGTCACCTGTACCGAGGTACATTGAAAAGCTTTGCCTTGCATAGTGTCCAAACAGATCAGATAATACCATGCATAAATACAATAAAGACAAACTTAAATACAATGGACAGAGCAAAGCAGAAGATATAGAGTGCAGAATATAGTTTTCAGCATTGTAGCACATCGTAGCACATCAGTTCAAAAGACAAAGTCTACTATCGGCAATGGGGTAGAGGTGAATCGAACAGTACCTAACTTGTGGAAAGAACGTCCAGAAGCCTGATAACAGGGAGGAAGAAGCTGTTCCCGAGTCAGGTGGTGCGCACTTTCAAACTATTGTACTTTCTGCCGATGGGAGAGGGGAAAAGGTGGAATGACCGGGGTGGGGACAGGTCTTTGATTATGCTGGCTGCGTCTTCAATGCAGTGTGAAGTGTAGATTGAGTCAATGGTGGGAAGTCTGGGCTGTGTGTTGGACTGGGCTATGTCTACGACTCTTCGGCAGAGCTGTTCCTAGACCAAGCTGTGATGCAGCCCGACAGTATGCTTTCTACAGTACATCTGTAGAGTCATGCAAGAGTCACTGGAGACATGCTGAATTTCCTCAGTCTGCTCAGGAAGTAGTGTTGGTCTGCTTTCTTGGCTTTCGCATCAACGTGGTTGGTCCGTGACAGATCATTGGGAATATTAACGCCAAGGAACTTGAAGTTTTCAACCATTTCCACTTGCCCACCATTGTTAAATGCATGTACCACCATGCTTCATGAAGTCAACAATTAGCTCCTTCGCCTTGCTGACATTGTGTGCGGAGGGGAGGGGACGGGGAGGGGGGTTATTAGTCTGTCACCATGTCGCTATGTTCTCCATCTCCTTCCTGTGCTCCTTCTCATCATTGTTCATGAATCGTCTCACCACAGTGGGGGTGTCTGTAAACTTGTGGATGGAATTAGAGCCGAATTTCGCCGTACAGTCATGGGTGCAGAGGGGGTTCAGCGGAGGACTGAGAACGCATCCTTGCAGGGCACCGCTCTTGAGAATTATTGTGGAGCACGTAAGGCGATATTGGCGCTAGTTTCGGCCCAAGGACGGTGATATCAACTTCCAAGGAAAGAGGGGAAAGGAACAACAGTACAAAGTGAAGAAAACAAAAAGGTTAAATAATCTGTTACTCTGGCTTCCTCCTGAACATGTAACATGTTACCTGTAACTAGTGGGGGGGGCAATGTGGGGTGACAAAAGAATTGCCTCAGACTGAGAACTATCCCATCCACAGAGTGTCCAGGCACCTCTCCAAGGCCATTTTTACAGTTGTGAAGCCCAACCGATGTCTGATTAAGATGTTGGAGAGTCGTTCATTGATGTGTAAGACTGCACAGAGCTGAGCGATGCTGTCAGTGAAAACACTTCATTTACCACCGGACTGGTTTAAATACATCATGATCTAAAATCAAAATTCCGCTTGTTGGAGATAGGACGTGGATGTTTGTGGCAGAAAGTACAGAAAATGTGGGAGGTGGGGGGGGGGGGGGGGGGGGGGGTCGTCAGGGGAATGGGTAGGGTAACTGTTGAGTTACTACAGCAGTTAGTGTCATATCAAAGCTCGGCTTAAGTCATAGAGTGATACGGTGTGGAAACAGGCCCTTCGGCCCAACCTTCCCACATCGGCCACATGTCCCAGCTACACTAGTCCCACCTGCCCGCGTTTGGTCCATATCCCTCCCAACCTGTGCCATCCATGTACCCGTCTAATTGTTTCTTAAATGTTTTGATAGTCACTGCCTCAGCTACCTCCTCTGGCAGCCTGTTCCATACACCATATATAACCATATAACCATATAACAATTACAGCACGGAAACAGGCATCTCGGCCCTTCTAGTCCGTGCCGAACACTTATTCTCCCCTAGTCCCATCTACCTGCACTCAGACCATAACCCTCCATTCCTTTCCCGTCCATATAACTATCCAATTTATTTTTAAATGATAAAATCGAACCTGCCTCCACCACTTCCACTGGAAGCTCATTCCACACAGCCACCACTCTCTGAGTAAAGAAGTTCCCACTCATGTTACCCCTAAACTTCTGTCCCTTAATTCTCAAGTCATGTCCTCTTGTTTGAATCTTCCCTACTCTCAGTGGGAAAAGCTTATCCATGTCAACTCTGTCTATCCCTCTCATCATTTTAAAGACCTCTATCAAGTCCCCCCTTAACCTTCTGCGCTCCAAAGAATAAAGACCTAACTTGTTCAACCTTTCGCTGTAACTTAGTTGCTGAAACCCAGGCAACATTCTAGTAAATCTTCTCTGTACTCTCTCTATTTTGTTGACATCCTTCCTATAATTAGGCGACCAAAATTGTGCACCATACTCCAGAATTGGCCTCATCAATGCCTTGTACAATTTTAACATTACATCCCAACTTCTATACTCAATGCTCTGATTTATAAAGGCCAGCACACCAAAAGCTTTCTTTACCACCCTGTCTACATGAGATTCCATCGCCCTTCCATCACTACATGAGATACCCACCACCCTTTGTGTGCAAAAGTTACCCCTCAGATTCCTGTTAAATCTTTTCCCCTTCACCTTAAACCTAGGTCTTCTGATCCTTGATTCACCTACTCTGGGCAAGAGTCTCTGTGCATCTACCCGATCTATTCCCCTCATGATTTTATACACCTCAATAAGATCACCCCTCATCTTCCTGCGCTCCAAGAAATAGAGTCCCAGCCTACTCATCCTCTCTCCCTATAGCTCACACCCTCTAGCCCTGGCAACATCCTTGTAAAACGTATCTGTACCCTTTCCAGCTTGACAGCATCTTTCCTATAACAAGATGCCCAGAACTGAACACACTACTCTAAATGCGGCCTCACCGACGTCTTGTACAGGAATTCTTAAATAGAAAATTCCAGGTTTAACTCCGAAGTCAGGCAAGCAGAACCACGTATTTATACTGACATGTTGAGACAAATTCCATTTCTATTAAGTAAGATGTTGGCAATGTTTCACAGTGTTTAGTTTTTGTGTGTGTGGGGGGGTGAATGCTGTGACTCTGCCCATTTCTCCTTGAAAGCCATAACTCAGTGGCTGCTGCCGAGGAAGCTGGAGACTGACTGGCCAGAGGAATGGATGACATCTGCTCAGAGAGCTGGAATGACCACAGACACCTGGCAGAGCCGGGGATTTACTCCACGCTCTGGCACACATCTCACATTCCAGACGCCGCCAGGATTTTGTTTTACTGCCTGTTGATTTCTGAGGGACCGTCTCGGGTGGCTTCGGGTTTGTTCCTATTTTCCCGGTTGTCCTCACCAGGAAAAGTGAATGGCAGTGAAGCTGGGTTCGAGCCAACTGCCTGTTGACGCGACGGGCATCCTGCGCTGCCACTGACGTTGGCACTTGCCTAGCGACTGTGTGACAGGCGGCATTCCCATGAGGATGGGCGATGCGTGTGACTTCCTCTCTCTCTCTCTCTCTCGGGCAGCAGTAAGTCAATGTTACCAGTGCTAACTCTCTGTGTTAACGATTCATCAGCTTATTGAGCTTTGCTCGTATAAAACCTGAGTTAATAGTTAAACATGGCTGGGATCTACGGATGGGGCACATCATTGGTGTTTGAACTTTGTGCTGTAATAATACATATGACATCAATAACATGAGAAACAGCAGCAAAGTTGCCATCTGTTATCAGCTAACTGAATCATCATCCTACCACAACTAGAGAGCAGCCCTGAACTACCTACCTCATTGGTGACCCTCGGACTACCTTTGGTCAGACTTCACTGGCTTTACCTTGCACTGAACGTTATTCCCTTATCATGTATCTATTCACAGTAAATGGCTCGATTGTAATCATGTATTGTCTTTCCACTGACTGGTTAGCAGGCAACAAAAGCTTTTCACTGTACCTCGGTACACGTGACAATAAACTAAACTGATTTGACTTCTCATGCCATCACCACCGTTGAGTAAGATCATCATTGATCTTTGCTTCAGCGTCACCAACCTCATATCCCCTTTATTCCCTTAATATCCAAACATCTATCAATCTCTGTCCTAAATAAACTTCTCCTCATCTCTCACAGAGTCATAGAGTGATACAGTGTGGAAACAGGCCCTTCGGCCCAACTCGCCCCATACCGGACAACAATATCCCAGCTACCCTAGTCCCACTTTCCTGCACTAGGTCCATAACCCTCCAACCTGTCCTATCCATGTACCTGTCCAAATGTTTCTTAAATGATGGGATAGTCCCAACGTCAACTACCTCCTTGTAGCTTGTTCCATACACCCACCACCCTCTGTGTGAAAAAGTTACCCCTTGGCAAAGAGAATTCCAAATACGTTGACCATTGAGTGAGATCTTTTTGGAGTGTGGAATGGAAAACTTTTCGTTGTGATATTAACCCCTGGTTCCAGACACCCTGGCTGGAGATACATCACCCCTGCTTCTCCCCTGTCTAACCCCACCGGAACTTTGCACGAGCTAACAAGATCACCTCTCATTACCTGAAACTCAACACGTTGGAAAGGTTTAGAGGGATATGGGCCAAATGCAGGCATGTGGGACTAGCTTAGAGGGGGCATCTCGATCGGCATGGAAGAGTTGGGATGACTATGTTGGATGACTCTATGACTCAGTGAAAAGAGGCCCAATCTGATCAATCACTCGCAGGTCAAGCCCCTATACCAAGAACCAAGCTGGTGCTCTCTGTAAGCCAAGTAACATCTTCCTTGCGTAAGTAAACCAGAACTATATATACAAAATTAAAGTGGGGCTCTATTTATTGCATTTTTTAACGTGTAATATCGTGTAATATTATAATTTAATAATGTCATACACCGGAAAATGCCTTTCTATTCTCTTGCTGAATTTCTCTTGCTGTTGGAATGCGAGGAAGGTAGAGAATAGGGATGACTGTTTAGTTTTGTTTTGTTTAGTTTATCGTCATGTGTATCGAGGTACAGTGAAAAGCTTTTTGTTGCGTGCTATCTCATCAGCGGAAAGACTATACATGGTTACAAGTGAGCCGTCCACAGTTTAGAGATACAGGATAAAGGGAAACAATGTTAAGTGCGAGTGCATCAAATACTGCTTTCTTGGTTCAGGTCGATTGTCCTGTGAATTGCTGGATGCTATTGGCCACAATTGTCCATGTTGACATTAGACAGGGAAGGTAAACAAATTAAACAGCCAGTGTTCCTGCCATTGCACCTCTCACCAGAGGTCAGCATTGAACCTGGGCATTTGGAGCGATGAGGCAGCAGCTCCAACACCCATCCCACTCTGCTGCCCTTACTCACCTCTCCTGTTCCCATTCCCATTCCCTGCTGCCTTGCACCTTTGTTTCTTCAACTTCTCCTACATTCCATCTCTCCTTGTATCACCTTCACGCTTATCTCTCTGTGTGCGTATAGTTGCTACCTTTCCAACCTGTCCAGATTCTAACAAAAAAAGACCATTGACTTGAGTTTAGGTTTAGGTTTTTTATTGTCATGTGTACCAAGGTGCAGTGAAAAGCTTTGTTTTGCGGACTATCCAATTACATCAGATGTATGCATAAATACAATCAAATCAAACTCAAGTACATTAGGTAGAAGATACGGAGTGCGGAATATAGTCTCAGCATTGTTGCTCATCAGTTCCATAGGCAAAGTCCAAAGTCCGTGGTAGAGGTGAAACAGACCGTATCCTAGTTTAGGATTAGTATTAACTCCCTTTTCTCCCCAAAAGTGCTGCCTGAATTGCTGAATAGTTAAGTAACTCTTGTTCTTGCAAAAGACGTCCAGCAATCATAGGTTTTTATGTTTGAATTTAAATTAACATTGTGATCTAAGTTTCAATGCACCATTAATAATTCTAAATAACTAACTCACTTTCCAGACACGTCTACATTTGAGAGCTTATGTTTCTCCGGTCTTTCTTCATAACTCAGTCCACCAGCTACGAAACAAGCTTGTGACTTCTAGATTGCCCCTGGTGGTATTATGCCTCCATTATTTCATAGAATACAGAACATAGATCAGTGCAGCACAAGAGCAGGCCCTTTGGCCCCCAATGTCCATGCCGAACATGATACCAATTTAACTAAATCACCTCTGCCTGCACATGATCCATATCCCTCCATTCCCTCCATCCATGTGCCGATCTTAAAGACTATTAAACACCACCAGCACCGGCAGCACGCTCCAGCATCTCGTTTAAATTTTGCCCCTCTCACCCTAAAGCTGTGCCCTCTAGTCTTTGCCGTTTCCTGGAATGAGCTCACCATCCAAACTCACTCACGTTCTCCAGTGTTGATGGTATTATGAAAAGTAAAGACAAAAAATACAGATGCTAAAATATGAAATACAAATGGAGAATGTGGGAAATATTCAATGGGTCAGTCAGCATCTATGCAAAGATGAACACAAGGTCATAAGTGATTGGAGTAGAATTAGGCCATTCAGCCCATCAAGTCTACGCCATTGTCAAGTCTGAAGAAGGATTTTGGCCCAAAACGTTGCCTATTTCCTTCGCTCCATAGATGCTGCTGCACCCGCTGAGTTTCTCCAGCATTTTTGTGTACCTACACCATTCAATCACGGCTGATCTGCCTCTACTAACCCCATTCCCCTGCCTTCTCCCCATAACCCCTGACACCCTTACTAATTAAACATGATTAATATTTTTGATGATCTTTCATCAGAGTTTTGAGTTCACTCAGCAAAAAAAAGAAAAAAATCCTGGCTCTCCCTGACTCTCAGTCTGAGGAAGGATTTTGACCCGAAACGCCACCTATTCCTTTACTCCAGAGGCACTATATGATCCATTAAGTTACTCTAGCATTTTTGAGTCTGTCCCTGGAAACTCTCAGCAGGTCCGTCACTTCTACGGAAGGAGAAACAGAATGAAAATTTCATGTCGGGGCCCCTTCATCACAATTATATCTCTTCCACAGATGCCGCCCGACCTGCCGAGTGTTTCCAGTGTTTACTATTATCCATCTCAGATTTTCAGCATGTTTTGTTTAACTTTCATTTTGCATTAACTCTGCTTCTTTCCCCCCACGTACTGCCTGACCTGCTGAGTATTTGCTGCATTTTCACTCTCTAGCTAACATCGTGCAGGTTTTGTTGATCAGCCCTCTGTGTTGTGTGGACATGTTTCACGTTGCATCTGCACAGACCTCGTGGCCTTTTTACCCTTGTCTCTGCTTTGTGAGAAAGGTGTAGTCTACATTTTTCTTTCTGTGGGTACCACTTGGCATTTTAAATCTACCGCATTAAAATCAATCCGCCAGTGTTCACCTGCGTACAAATCATACCCAAGGTCATTCTGCAGCTTCCTCCCTTGTTCCTGTGGGCAGGAAGTCGATCACTTCCTGCAGAATCTCCATATGCCTGCCAGCACCTCACTCAAACTTAACTTCATTCAGATAGAACTTTTCCTTTGCTTAAAAAAAAATCAGTCACATATCAATTCTGATGGATAGCTCTGAACCCTCCCCTCCCCCCTTTACCCTTTACTCACACCTAACCCCAGGTTCACTCATGGCCCCTCTTCACTCATACCTCACCCTAGCTTCACTCATCGCCCTTCATCACCCACACCTTGGCCCAGCTTTGAGTTAATAATTGAACCACAATGAATTACATTTCCCAATCAGGAAACAGCCGTTCCTGTGAAAGCTCAGTCAAGATGTGGGTTGTTGCCTCTCGGGTGGAGAGTGTTTGTGGAACTGGGTCTTCCCCCGGTGACTTCCACTGTCTAGGTTATACAGTTATACATACACTATATATATACACACATACAGTGCCCTTCATAATGTTTGTGACAAAGACCTACATTTATTTATTTGCCTCTATACTCCACAATTTGAGATTTGTAATGGAAAAAATCACGTGGTTAAAGTGCATATTTTCAGATTTTAATAAAGGCCATTTTTATACATTTTGGTTTCACCATGTAGAAATTACAGCAGTGTTTATACATAGTCCCCCACTTCCGGGCACCATGATGTTTGGGATACAGCAATGTTATGTAAATGCAAGCAGTCATGTTTAGTATTTTGTTGCTTATCCTTTGCATGCAATGACTGCTTGAAGTCTGCGATTCATGGACATCACCAGTTGCTGGGTGTCTTCTCTGGTGATGCTCTGCCAGGCCTGTATTGCAGCCATCTTTAGCTTATGCTTGTTTGGGGGGCTAGTTCCCTTCAGTTTTCTCTTCAGCATATAAAAGGCATGCTCAATTGGGTTCAGGTCACGTGATTGACTTGGCCACACAAGAATTTACAATTTTTTAGCTTTGAAAACCTCCTTTAGGGCTTTAGCAGTATGTTTGGGATCATTGTGATGCTGTAGAATGAATGCCGGCCAATGTTTTGAGGCATTTGTTTGAACTTGAGCAGATAGATTGTGTCTACACACTCCAGAATTCATTATGCTACTACCATCAGCAGTTGTATCATCAATGACGATAAGTGAGCCATCCATGCCCAGGCCAATAACAACCCCACCACTGTGTTTCACAGATGAGGTGGTATGCTTTGGATCATAGGCAGTTCCTTCTCTCCTCCATACTTGCTCTTTCCATCACTGATATAAGTTAATATTTGTCTCATCTGTCCACAAGACCTTTTTCCAGACTGTGGTTGATCTTTTAAGTACTTCTTGGCAAACTGTAACCTGGCCATCCTATTTTTACGGCTAACCAGTGGTTTGCATCTTGCAGAGTAGCCTCTGTATTTCTGTTCATGAAATCTTCTGCGGACAGTGGTCATTGACAAATCCACACCTGACTCCTGAAGAGTGTTTCTGATCTGTCGGACAGGTGTTTAGGGATTTTTCTTTATTATAGAGAGAATTCTTCTGTCATCAGCTGCGGAGGTCTTCCTTGACCTGCCAGTCCCTTTGCGATTAATAAGCACACCAGTGTTTTTTTTCTTCTTAATGATGTTCCAAATAGTTGATTTTGGTAAGCCTAAGGTTTGGTTGATGTCTCTAACATTTTTATTCTTGTTTCTCACTCATAATGGCTTATTTGACTTTCATTGGCACAACTTTGGTCCTCATGTTGATAAACAGCAATAAAAGTTTCCAAAGGTGATGGAAAGACTAGAGGAAAGACTAGGTGCTGAGAGCTCTCTTATACCTGCATTAAGGAGACAATTAAACACACCTGAGCAATTACAAACACCTGTGAAGCCACGTGTCCCAAACACTATGGTGCCCTGAAATGGGGGGACTATATATAAACGCAGCTGTAATTTCTACATGGTGAAACCAAAATGTATAAAAATGGCCTTTAATAAAATCTGACAATGTGCACTTTAACCACATGTGATTTTTTTCTGTTCCAAATCCCAAATTGTGGAGTACAGAGGCAAATAAATAAATAATGGGTCTTTAGCAATATGGAAGGCACTGTATATACACATACATACATAAATACACACAAACATACATATAAAAACAAACAAACAAACTACAATAGTGGGAAAATACCAAACCTGTGCCCCCATCTATGTAGTTCAGAGCATATTTGGAGGTAATAATGTTTAAGAGCCTGATGGCTGCAGGGAAGAAGCTATTCCTGAACCTGGAAGTTACAATTTGCAGGCTCCTATATCTTCTTCTCGATGGCGGGGGTGAAATGAGTGTGGGTTCCTGATGATGGTAGCTGCCTTTTTGAGGCAACTCCTAGAAATTGGGGTATTAGCGATATCCCTTGCCCAAACAAGATGCCAATGCCCCTTTAACAAATTGCTGGGTTCACAGGTGATGAATAAAGTGAATGCTCACTGTCTTTTCCCAAAGTAGAGGATTCTAAAACTAGAGGCCACAGGCTTAAGGCGAGAGAGGAGACATTTATAGAGACCTCGGGGCAACTTTTTCACTCAGACCATAGTATGTATCTGGAACGAGCTGCCAGAGGAAGCTATAGAAGCGGATACAATTAGAAACATAGAAACATAGAAAATAGGTGCAGGAGGAGGCCATTCGACCCTTAGAGCCAGCACCGCCATTCATTGTGATCATGGCTTATCGTCCCCTATCAATAACCCGTGCCTGCCTTCTCCCCATATCCCTTGACTCCACTAGCCCCTAGAGCTCTATCTAACTCAAATTGTGACGTATAATGCATTTGGACAGATATATGGTTAGGAAGGGTTTAGAGGGAAATGGGCCAAATAGGGACCAAGGGGACTGGCCCAAGATGCCAACTTTTCTTGGGTTAGTGACATGGACAAAGTGGACATAAGGTCATGTTTCTGTGCTGGACAGCAGCTCTGTGACTCCATGAGTAAAGCGGCAGCAAGTTTCATAACTACACCATCAACTCGTGTTAAAATAAAATGATGGAGCTACACTTTCTTGATGCCAGGCTGTGTTATTTTACTCGCCTTCATGTTTTGAAGACATCAGATCTTCTTTCTCGCTCTCTCTCTCTCTCTCTCTCTCTCTCTCTCTCTCTGTGTGGAGTATTCCAACGAAGGCCACAAGATGGCAATATTCACGTGTGCAAAACGTAGTGTCCGTGTTAGAACGGCAGAGACCAGCGCATTGTGTGCGAGAGAAGAGGGCGGGCGGGCGGGCGGGGAGCAAGTAAACGGCGCCTCTCCCCACAAACAGAGAGATATATTTTGTTCTATAATTGTCTCTCGGCTAAATACGTCCAACAATATACGAGTATTTATGTTCATTGCGTCTCCCGAACTATATCCTAGGGTTGCTACATCAATAGTAAATGAAAGAGTTGGGAATGAATGGGGAATTAAGAATTCTGATCGATCGGAACGAATTGCAGTTAAACTTCTCAGGGCTGTTTTACAATTAATATTTTAAATAAAAATCTCACTCTTGCGATTTATAACTGGCAAGTGATGGAATTCGCCCGCGGTGTATGTACACACACCCCGACTATTTATTTTGGTGTTGGTTGGCTCATATATTTATCTACAAATATTATTTTAATACAAACATTTGTACACAATCGGTTGCAGATAAGTATTTAAACCATTCTCTACCCTATCGAACCCGAAGCGCTAAATAAATAAAAGAGGTTTAGAATGGGCGTCTTTGGAAATGTTTGATTCCGAATCTGTTTCTCGCTGCTAGATCACAATGCAAATTCGTTCAAATCTATCCCAGCCTGTCACATCCTAACTAATAATTTCGGTGTCGAAGTTCATTTCGACGCTGTTACTCAATACCCAAAAACATCACCACGCGGATAGCCCACATGAAAACTAATTACACAGAATCAATATTTAATCACTAGCTTCAGCTTCTTGGATTCCATAACACCAGAGCATAGATTCGTTCAAAGAAAAAAAAAACCCCACTGCCATACATTAACTACCGTCCGCTTCTGGCTCCAGGACACGGCTTTTGGTCATTACAACTTCGCCGTTTATAAACTTTCTACACAGAAAAAATAAAATGTTGGTCCGGTTTTGCAACTGAGGGAGGGGGAGGGATTGACTTGGAACCGAGCGTGTATTGTGGAGAATTAATTATGTTTACCTAGACATAAACGGGGCAGACCTGGGAGTATTTAAATTCATGGCCATTTAATTTTATTGTATTAATAGCTGGAATTATTGAATTGAAGTTGCTGCCTTGGCGGCGACACACAGGGTGCGTTCGATGGCCGTTCGCAGGGAATCTGCTCTCTGAGGACGGTCGGGTTGCGGCGAGGAAGAGTCCTTTTGCCTTGTGTCTCTGTCTGTCGGTCTGCCTGTCTAATCGCGGGGATGAATTTCCAGCCTCCGCCCGCTCCGCGTTCGGATCACATAAAGGTTTAAACATTTTAACTAGAGGTTATTGGCATAAATATTTCATAAAGTGAGGAGATATTAAATTGCACTATTGATTTTAGCATCACAACAGAATTGCATTCGTTGGCCCCCGAAGACTAATTGGGTTGTTTAAGGAGGCATCGCCGGGCTTGGAATATATTTTTAATTATCGGGGGCTTGCTTCGCTTCTTCAAAAGTGTGTGTGTGTGTGTGTGTGTGTGTGTGTGTGTGTGTGTGTATGTGTGGGGGGGGGGGGGGGGGGGGGCGAGGGGGAGGGAAGGGTTGTAATAACTTGATTAAAACTGAAATAGTAACTGCACTCTCCTGCTACTAGACACCCTCTCTCAGGGGAAGATTGTTATTAATTCCTCGCCAAGAGTTTCACAGCGTTAACAATAATTTAATTCCCTATTCTACGTGGGAAACGGGCAGACACAACAAATGTCAATTCCAGCTCTTGTACATCGGGGGACGAAATATTCTGTTAAACCAAGCCGCGACACGCAGCCTTTCCCATTTTGTTTTAAATCGAAGTCGTCTTCAACTTCCTTCGCCAACAGATTCTTGTTTTAGGGGGGAATGTATACATTGACGGATACTGCTATTTAAAACATTCTGATTACAGTCAGGCAATATTGTTCCAATTGCTGCTGCCGCTGCCGTATATAGGCATTGATAAGCCCTATCTGACCAGTTTGCCTCCAAATCTAGATCCCATGTTACTCTATAGATAATCCCCGCCTCTCTCCTTGCTCACCCCTTCCCCTCTCTCCCCCCTCACACCGGTTGTTCCTTCCACTTGTCCCTCCGCACACACCCCTTCCACCCCCTCCTCCCGCCCCCTCAAGTCTCTTTCTCCTTACAAAACCTCTCCACACCCCTTCCCATGTTCCCTCATTCTGCCCCTCTCCCACATCTTCCCCCATCTCCCCTCCCATCTCTCACTTACCCTCTCATTCTTCACCACCCCTTCTCCTCCCCCTCCCCTCCTTCCTTCCCTCCCTCCTCCCCCTCCCCCCTCTCCCCCTCATTCTCTTCTCCCCGGCTCTATTTTTGTGCCCCTATCCTCTTTGTCTCTCTCTCTCTCTCCGCAGGGAGGGGACGAGGCGCTGGTCCACCTTAACTCCAAGCCCCTCCCTTGACTAGGAGCATGCGTACCATTGATTGGCGGAGGAATAATGGCTGAAATTGATTTGCAGACAGCAGTATGCAAACTTGTTGCTGGCTTTCCGGGGGATGAGATCAGCTTGTGTACCTCTCGCCAGCACCAGCCATCGAGACACACACACAGACAGACAGACAGAGACAGGGAGAGAGCGAGAGGCGATCTGTGCAATCCTCATACTCACTCTCGTGCTCTGGGCCAGCATTTGTTGCATGGGATCGAGGGCTGCAAGCAGAATATCGCAGCCGGGATTGCTTGCTCGGGAGGTTTGAAGTGTCCTGATGCCTGCAAGTTTGGAGCCGGCGTGAGCAGTCAGTGAGTGCTCTGCCCCCCCCCCCCCCCCCCCCCGCCCCCGCTTCTCCTCCTCTGGACTACCGCTGCACAACAAGAGGGAAGAAACACCATCCAACAGCCCAGAACTGCCGGCAGATCTCATTCCTCCTGCTAAACCCAACGGACAGAGAGAGAGTGTGGAAATTCAGAATAAATAGTAAAATCCCAAGCATTATTTTTTTTTAAAGAACCAACCATGAAGGCTGGAGTGACATTACTGAGAGAGTGCATTTACAGTGTGGTTCCGGCCAGGGTGAGTTTTGCCGCGAATCCTTCTCGTTGTATTTGAGGCATTTAAACAAAAATAATAATAATAATAATCCCCGGACATTGGATCGAGCGGATTGTTGAATCCTGACACCCCGCGTTACTTTTGTGGTTCATCTTGACCTGGGCTATTTTAGTAGCTTGTAATCGCTGTGCTTTTTCTTCACTGTGTTTGAGAGAGCGAAGATATCTCCGGGGCAGGGCTGCCATGCTGTACTGACCGGGGCTTCGGGAAGTATGTTCGGGCTGAATCAGTTCAGCAGAAGCAGTGGCCAAGGAGCGGAACGTAACTTTGGTCAGGCGGCCTTGGGTATGTCGACGCATTATAAGGGGCCGGGGTTCCCCGGCAGCGGCGGCGCAGGTGGTGGTGGCGGCGGCGGCGGCGGCTCGTCAATGGGAGAGCAGGGGATCAGCGGTCTCAACGAGCCCCCGATGCTATCCATGGGCATGAGCCCGGGGCTTGGCGGCGACCAGTACCCCTTCCACCCGCGGGGCCATTCGGAGCTGCACCAGCAGCCGCCGCCGCCGCCCCCTCCGCCACAGCCCCAGAGCCAAGCACCAGCCCCGGCGGCCCACGTTTACTACCCGAACGGGCACCAACACCATCACCCTCACGCCCACCCTCACCACCAGTACAGCGGCGCCTTCTGCGGCTCGGAGCCCAGCCCTTCGTGCCTGCACGGGGGGCGGCTGCTGGCGGCTCCCGGCTACGCCAGCAACCCCCTGAGCAGCCAGACGCCCGGCTTCGGGGAGAGCTACGACGCGATGGGAGAGAACGCGGGCGGAGGGGGCGGCGAAGCTTTCGGACAACAACAGCAGCAGCAACAGCAGCCGCCGTCTCAGCAACAACAGCAGCAACAGCAACACCAACAAGCGCCGGCCGGCACCGCCAGAGCGGGCACACTGACGGACTACCATCAGCACCATACCCCGGCTTCCAGCCACACGCCGTGCCTCCCTCTAGACCAGTCTCCCAACCGAGCCGCCTCCTTCCACGCTCTACCCTCGTCCGCCCCCTCCGAGGCTCCAGGGCTGGAGCAGCGGCGCCTGCACACACAGCCACCAGTCGACTCGATGGACTATAACTACCAGGGCGACCCTCACTTCGACATGCCCGTCTTCTCCCCCTCCGAGGCGGGTGCCCAGCTTCCCCACTACGGCTCTGGCCGCCAGGTGCCCGGCGGCAGCAGCTTCCCCGGCAGCCCGGCCGTGCCCAGGACCACGGGCATGGTGAACATGGGCAAGGTGCATCCTCCGCAGCAGCAGGGCATCTTCTACGAGAGGTTTGGCGGGGGCAACGCGCGCAAGATGCCGGTGGGCTTGGAGGCCGGGGCCGGCGGGGGCAGGAACTCGCTGCTGCAGCAGCAGCAACAGGCCGGCTTGCTGGGCCGACAGAACTCATGCCCTCCCGCCATCCCGAGGCAAGAGGCCGGAGCCGCCACCCCCAGCGGGTCCCAGGATAGCGGGGAGATGATGCAGCCACAACACGCTCCCTTCGAGTACCCCATCCAGCGGCTGGAGAACAGGAACCTGCACCCGTACAGCGAGCCCATGTTCAATGTCCAACAGCAACCCAACCAGCGGCTCCAACACTTTGACGCTCCGTATCTCAACGTGGCCAAACGGGCCAGGTTTGACTTCGCCAACAGCCACGGCGTGGAAACTGCACCAATTGGAGCGGCAACGGCCTCCACAACCCAGCCCTGGACAGCCATCTCTCGCCCTCCGCCACCTACCCGGGCCTGCCCGCTGAGTTCTCCCCGCCCGGCCCCGAGGGTTTCCAGCCCGGGCCCCCTCTCCAGCACCCGGGCAGCGAGCAGCAGCATCGCCACAACATGCTGATGATGTTCAAGCAGATGGTGTCGCGCAACCAGCGCCACCGCATGCGACAGCCCGACCTCCAGCCCATGGGCCACCACGGGGACGCCGGGCCGAGCGGCCTGGTGCACGGCGGGCAGGTGGGCGGCATGGTCCAGGGCAGCTTCGAGCGGGACGGAGTCGGCGGCGGCAGCGGAGGAGGAGGAGGAGGAGGCGGAGGAGGAGGAGGAGGAGGAGGAGGAGGAGGAGGCAGAATGCCCGGGTTCGACGCTCAAAACCCGGCCATGGCCCCAGAGAGTTCGTGGTTCCCAGGCCCGCACCCTCCGGCGGACCTGCTACCGAGGAGGATGGGCGGCGGCGGCGGCGAGCGGAGCCCCCACGAGTCGGTCCAGATGAACCTCCAACAGAATGGGTCGAACCTGCTGTTCAGGACGGCGGGCAACGGCCTGGCTTTGCAAGAACCCATGAGGATGCCGAGCGAGGGACACGTCCAGGGCTTGCACTCGCCGGGCATTCACGCCCAGTTCGGGGGCCCGATGGGCGGCCTGCCGCAGTTGCAATCTCCGGGGCCCAGCATCGGCCTCCCCAACGCCTCGGGCGACAGGAGAGCGGCCGCCGCCGACTTCCCCGGCCCTCAGATGGGCGGGCAGGCGGGATTCCCCTTCGCTGGGCCGAGCCGGCCACCCAATAACCCGCACAATAACCCCCCCGGGGTGCCCCCGTCTCCAGGCGGTTACCCGGGCCAGCCCGACTTCCAGGCCGGCCAGCGGCCGTCCATGAGTAAGATCGGCTCGCTGTCGCTGGGCTCCTTCAGCAAGCCCGGGGCCAAGGACAACACCATGTACGGCCAGAGCTGCCTGGCCGCGCTCTCCACCGCCTGCCAGAACATGATCGCCAGTCTGGGCGCCCCCAATCTCAATGTCACCTTCAACAAGAAGAGCCAGGGGGGCGACGGCAAGCGCAAGCTGAGCCAGACGGAGCAAGAGGGAGTGGGGCCGGTCAGCGGCGGCGGGGCAGCGGCCGGAGCCGGGGCCGGAGCCGGTGGCACTTCGTCAGGCGGCGCTGGCAACGGGCCCGAATACTTCCAGAGCAACGCTCCACAAAACAACCAGATGGGAGTCGGTGGCGGCGGTGGGAAGCTGGCGGCCCAGACCCAGGGCCCAGCGGCGCAACCCGAGTGTAATCTCTCCCCAAACTACGGGATGGAGGCCGCCCCGGTCGAGGCCAAGGGGCAGACGGGGAGAGGGAGGGGCAGGAGGAAAAGAGACAGCGGCCACGTCAGTCCGGGCAACTTCTTCGACAAGTATTCGGCCGAGAACGTGAACCCGGTGGTGAGTCCCGGCCCTCAGTGTCAGCCCACGCTGGCCGGGGAGCGAGGTGGCGGCACGCCGCAGGACAAGGGCCTCACCTCCCCATCCTGGGCCAAAGGCAGTGACCTCCTGCTCCCAGACCAACCCGACCTCATGTCCTCGCTCGATAGCGGCATCCAGAGCGTGGCCAAGTCAGACGGCAGCTCCCCCCAGGTCGACTTCCCCGACGAGGTGGGCCCCAACTACGGCAACGAGGACGAGGTGTCTTCCAGCTCCGACAACAACCTCTCCAAGCCCGGCCAACTCATGAGCAGCTCGCCCAAGCTGCCTCGGGTGGAGCAGCACGGCCTGAAGCCGATGGGACACTCCATGCTCACCACCAACACTACCTCCAACCCCGGGCCTGGCGCCGACAGCTTCGGCCACCCGGGAACTCCGGGCATCGAGCAGGTTCGGACCCCGACCAGCACCTCCTCGTCGCAGGACGAGATCCACCCTCTGGAGATCCTGCAAGCACAGATCCAACTCCAGCGACAGCAGTTCAGCATCTCGGAGGATCAGCCCCTCGCCATGAAGAACAAGAAAGGCGAGTGCCCCGCTCAGAACGGGGACACGGAGTTGGCCGCTTGCGGCACGGACAATGGCAAGGCCGCCATCAGCACCATAGACATTGAGTCACTGATGGCGGAGCATAACTCTACCTGGTATATGCCCAGCGACAAGGCCATGATGGACCCGCAGGAAGACGACAAGCAAATGGCACCGTGGGACAAGGTCAAAAATTCAACCACCAACAAAGAAGGTAACTTCCTACTTTTCTGTTTGACTTAGATCCACGCTGTTGCTAAAATCGCCAGTTTGGTCACGGCTTGTGAGCTTTTAATACCTTCCAATTCCCAGTAGCAGACCTGGAGAGGACAGCTGAACGCGGGGCGGGTGGGGTGGGCGGGGAGCACTTTGCAACCGGCTTAGGTCGATGGCTACAAGAGGGACTGGTCAAACAGTGTAGACAGAAAGAGGCGGCGGGGAGAGCAAGAGTTGGTGGTATTAGGGAGCGCCCATCACGCTTTAAATTGAAAAAACAATCCATCAACTTGTTCTGGCTAAGAACTAAGGTTGGCTTTAAAGTATCCACCCACAATTATTAGCCGGGTCCAGAGCGTTCTCCGACTTTAATGGGCAGCGTTGTTTTTTAAATATTTCTTTTAGAACTACACCTGTGTTTCTTTAGCAATGGAGCGTTCTTCACCTACAACTGATGGTTTACAATGCTGTGTGTGAAATGAAGCTGGGGAGTTTTAAGACATGGTTCCATCGTCCCACGATTGTGCACCAGCAGGGTTTACCGTTCTGACTGGTTACCGTTAACCCTTCGGGGGCCGTTCTATGAGTTGTCACGCCTGATCGGGGGTGGGGAGGGAGGGAGGGAGGTTGCGTTGCCTCAGGTTGGTCTGTCCGTTTGACGCTTGCCCACACACCAGCTTTACTGCAACACGCGTTCATTGGATGTTTTTACAGTGCTGTGTGGTGTGCGGCTGGTGTGACAGGGCGAGGGGGTGCCCGCACCACAGTTTACCCCCTGGGTGCATCAATCTAAACTAGTGAACATTCCCCTTATCCTCAGAGTAGACGCTCACGGGCCATTTAGGTTCAATGCAGAATAGACTTTGCAAAGACTTGTTTACGTTGATATCTGAAAACCTTCCCTCCCCTCCAATTCTTGCCAATACACTACCTGTTTTATAATTCAATCATTTCTTGAATAGGTATATTGGAAATTAAATCCATTTCCAATATACCTCTTATATTCAATCAAATTGTTTGATTCCGTTTTAGTTTTTTTTACAAAACTGATTCCTCGGTTGAAAGCTGAAATCTCTCCAACTAGTTGTGGAAACTTCACAACAGGTCCTTGCCATTCATTGATTGTTAGCTCACATCTGTGGTTTGGCTGACTGCTGACAGTAACAGGGTTCCGCACACACCGTGGCGGGAAGGGAGAGGGGGTGAGGATTGCTACAACATATTATGTGATCCTCGCTCTCTCTCTTTCTCTCTCTATGAGCCTTATGCATGGGCGAAGGGAAGTTAGGTAGGATCAGGAGGAGGAGTGCGAGGGAGATGTGCGAGAGCTGCGGTCTATTCGACTCGGTCTAGCTATGAGGTATTGTTATGTATAGTCTAGTTTCTATCTCTACTCTCTATCTCTCTCTCTACTCTCTCTCCTATCTCTCTCTTTCTCTCTCTCTGTCTCTTTCTTCTATCTCTCTCTCTTTTCGTTTCTCTCTCTTTCATCTCTCTTCCTCTCCCGCGCCAAAGTGCAAAAGTCGCCCCGCTGATGGATCCTTTGTTCTATTTTATACTCGGCGCAGGGGAGTTGTGATCTGAAGCGGGCGTGTTTAACACGCGGCGGACGTGGATGGGTGAATTGCATTTACATTCACCCGGTTTCGCGCCTGCAAGAACAGAAATTGTTTTGTTGCGAATCCTCTTTCCATTTTTGAATGTATTCGCACGCCGCCTTTCCTGGCCTTTCACGGTCACAACAGCTGAGGCCAACTGGATCAATAACTAGTTAGCAGAATTCCTGTGCAGCAGCATTCTTGGTTTGGCTGAGGAATTAGTTTGAAATAAACCATCATGTGGACTTATTGACCTGAAACACTCACTATTGACGAGCTGCTTTGTTTCCCTGTTTCCTCGCCTTTAACACAGCGTCCAACAAACGCGCGCTCCAAAACACCTCGACAAATTGACACCCACATCAAGACCCGTCCCGTCACAAACTCACAGCCGCACGTTCAACCACTGGACTATCTTCACATGTGGAGACCGGGGTTGTTCAGGCCAATAATACCTGAAGCCACTCTATGCCAACTTACCATTGTTTAAAATACATTTGGACACTTATATGGATGGGAAGGGCGTTGAGAGCTCTGGGCTAAATGCGTGCAAATAGGACTAGCCCAACATGTCAACTTGGTCGGTATAGACAAGGTGGGCCGAAGGGCCTATTCTGTGCTAACATTCTTTAAGTTCATAATTTAAACCTTTATGCCATGTGCACGCGCGCGCACACACACACACACACACACACACACACACACACACACACACACACACACACACACACACACACACACACACACGCTATTATAGATATCCATGCACACTCAGGATGGTTAACGAAGGGCAATGCCCTCAACCCAGTGTTATTAATGGGACGCTTAAGAAGGAACCGCAGATGCTGGAAAATCTAAGGTAGACAAAAATGCTGGAGAAACTCAGCGGGTGCAGCAGCATCTATGGAGCGAAGGAAATAGGCAACGTTTCGGGCCGATTTCGGCCCGAAACGTTGCCTATTTCCTTCGCCCCATAGATGCTGCTGCGCCCGCTGAGTTTCTCCAGCATTTTTGTCTACCTGTATTAATGGGACGGTTGGATTCACACCAGGTTACATTCAGACCCGGCTCCCACACGTAGATATGTACATAATGCTGACACTCCCCCACTCTCACTTTACATCCTCTCCCCACCATCCCCTTTCCCTGACATGTGCACCTGTGATGCCCCCCCCCCCCGTCGCCCCCCAGCACGGATACAGAGCATCTTGTTAACTCGCTGAACACATTTTATATATATTAACCAATGTCCCCAGACCCATCATGGAGACGTTCTGCTGGCGTCGGGGGAAGATTTGTGTTTTTTCCCAATTGTGTATCTGGAGGTTTTGTTAATGGATGGACGTTGTTGGCCGAGTTGACAGTTCAGGCGGGTGGCGCGTAGATTTCTGCGTTTGTTATGGTCGGCTCAGCGCAGTCACAACTGACCGCACCTCATATTTAAGGGTGCGCTTGTAAGTGGAGGTGGGGAGGAGATTTCCGCAAACTTCGACATTCCCAGAGAACAAGGAAGGCCGATACAAGCAATAGATGCGACGCGAGGTTGCAACCAAAGCCCAGACGCACTCAGCATGAAACCTTTGCTCGCTCCGTACGTCCACGGTCCAGCAAACTAAATGATCTATTTTTTTCAAAGAAGTCACAATCTATTATTAAGAAAACACTATCAATATTCACGCAGGAAAAAAAACAGCCTACAATATTTCTTGGTAATTTAGCAGCGGTTCTTTTACAAGTGATTTTGAACCCAGACTGACTTTACTAACAGCCGCACCTGCACTCTATCTATACCAACTTCTTGCAACGATGACAATGTTTCTCAGGTAAAATTATGAGGAGCGGTCATCATTTACCAGTCAGAGGGAAGAACTGAGAGCGTCCCGCACTCTCGGAAATGGAGTTTGGAATAATTGGGTACTGCTTGTGTCTGGGCTCACGCTTTGTGCTGCTCGGGAGTTTGTGTTGTGTCTGGATTCTGTGGCCGCTACAATAGCAATGAATGGAAGGCAGTCTTCCCTGCTGTGCTGAGATAGGGACTCGGCTTATCTGTGGTAACTGTATAATTCCGGCACTGTGGTACAGTTTATTGCAACTGGAAATGCGCCCAGGCGCTGTCTCTTGTGATGGCCACAGTTTGCCTGGCGTGGGGGAAATTGATAGGCGCCAGATACATTGATAAGAGCCGCTGCCTCACAGCATCAGCGACCCGGGTTCGATCCTGGCCTCGGGGGCAGTCTGTGCGAAGTTTGCAAGTTCTCCCATGTGATCGCGTGGGTTTCCTCGGGCTGCTCCGGTTTCCACCCACATCCCAGAGACTTGCGGGTTTGTAGGTTAATTGGCCCTCTGAAACTTTGCTCTAGGGTGTAGAGAGTGGGTGAGTGGGTGGGATAACACAGAACTAGGGTGAACGGGACGACTTCGACTGGGGTGGGGGGGGGGGGGGGCGAAGGGTCTCTTTCTCTGCTGATATATCTTTCAGTCTATCAAACAAACTGCTTTGATTCACATAGCACCTTTAACGCTGCCAGCACGGTCATAATATCAGCCATTCATAGTCACACAGAGATACAGCATGGAAACAAGCCCTTCGGCCCAACTTGCCCACACCGGCCAACATGGCCCAGCTACACTAGTTCCACCTGCCCGCATTTGGTCCATATCCCTCCAACCTGTCCTATCCATGTACCTGTCTCACTGTTTCTTGAACATTGGGATAGTCCCTGCCTCAAACACATCTTCTTGCAGCTTGTTCCATACACTTACCACCCTTTTTGTGAAAAAGTTACCCCTCAGATTCCTATTAAATCTTTTCCCTTCACCTTAAGCCTATGTCGTCTGGTCCTCGATCCTACTCTGGGCAAGAGATTCTGTGCATCTATCCCCATCTATCCCTTCTCTTCAGAGATGTTACCTGTCCCGCTGAGTTACTCTGGCAATTTCTGTCTACCTTCAACACTATCGTGTGTTGTCGAGGCGATTTACCCGGAATTAGCCGCAGTATCTTATCCAACTTATTGGAAGTTAGTGATGTACCGTGGTCTATCAGTGGGCTGTAGGGATGCACGGCTGTGCGCTCTAATTCTCAGTGTGTGGCATCTCGGATTCGGGCCCCAGAGTGTGCTGCAAAAGTAGATCTGGGATATTTGTACCGACGTGCCAATCCTGTTAGTGTGTAGTGTGATGTTGCAGGTGTGATATCCAGAATATACTCTTCATGCGTTCGGGGGAATCGAGACAGCCCGTGTAACATTCCGCACCGGTTGATTTTGTTTCGGGCAATGATGTGACGGGGAACACATCTGTTTCTCTGGAGTTGATACATTCCTGTGGTCCTGGGAGGGGTAAACCTCTCCACACTACCAGACGTTAACCTGAAAAAGCTGCGTCAGGGCGAGACGGTGCCTGAGGAACGGATGGGGAAGGGAGAGGAGCAGGGAGAGGGGAGAGGGGCGGTGAGGGGAGAGGGAGAGAGAGATGCGAGGGGAGAGGGGAGCAGGGAGAGATACATCTTCACTGAAAGGAATGTTTGTGCAAACCATTTCATTATCAAATTAAACTGCGGGTGTTTCAGAGTTTGTAGCCGGCTTTTGTTGGCGTGGCAGATTCCGATAGTAAATGCATTTTAAATGCATCGCGGAGGTGGCAGATAGGCCGTGAGGGGGAGGCGAGAACGCCACGACGCCGCGGTTGGTGGGAGCGTTTGTCTCAGAGCCGCTGAGTCCAGCCCCGCTCACCCACAGCGCTGGGCATGGTACCCGCGGCCTGGACCCCGGCTCCGGGCTGGTCCCTCGCCTTCTTATTTATCCCAGTCTTAAGCCGTGGTTCTGAAACAAGGGCGATATTTTTGGGGCATATTTCACTATTGTTTCATATTGAACTAACTCAACTCCCTCTGTTTCCTTGCATCATCTAAAGATCTGACTGTTCCACACCTCACTGTGTGTGTCTGTGTCTGTGTGTGTGTGTGTGCGTGTCTGTGTCTGTGTCTGTGTGTGTGTGTTCGGAGTTGCGTGAGTTGTCTGTGCTTGGGTGTGATGGTGCGATTTGAGTACATTGCATCCCCTCTCTCTCATACACCACAAACACAGCACACACACAAACGCATACACACATACATACACACGCTCACGAACGCAGTCACACAAGCACACACACACGCAGATACTCGCGCACACACACACACACTACACGCACGCAAAACCTACAGACACAAACACAAAAACACCACCAGAGACACACACCACGCACGCAAACATACAGGCATAAACACACACACACACACAACCCATGGACACACACACACACACACACGCATAAACACACACGCACACGCACACACAACCCATCACCACACCCCCCCCCCCCACACACACACACACACACCACAGACGCTAACACACAGACACACAGCGCAAATACTGTCCACACACACGCAGACATACACGCAGTCCTCACAGACCACACACCATACACAGACACAGTTGCCCCATTCATAAATGTGCACACATCCATTCTCCCTCCCTTTCACCCACATAATTGGTGGTGAACTAATTCGGCTCCCTCTGCCGGGTTGTACCACCTGTACCTCTCGGATGGACTCCCCGCACAGAGCTCGCCGTGTTCACGGTAAGAGTGTGAAGAGTGCAGACGGGAATTATGTCACGCCAGCAAAGTTCCGAGGTGAACAAAGATTTTAGTTTAGTTTCGAGATTCAGCCCGGAAACAGGCCCTTCGGCCCACCGAGTCCAAGCCAACCAGCGATTCCCGCACACCAATCCTACACACACTACAATTATACCAAGCCAATTAACGACTTTGGAGGGAGGAAACCGGAGACCCCGGAGAAAACCCACGGGGAGAAAGTACAAACTCCGTACAGACAGCGCCCGTGGGCAGGATCGAACCCGGGCTTCTGGGCCCAAGTGACTGCCGGTGTGAACCAGATTGAGAACATTCCCCAGCAGGGTACTTCGCACACAGACTCCTGCCAAACATGCATCTATTCCACCCCGGTTACTTGTGCACCACAACTTGGTTTCTCAATAGACGCGGTTGCAGTCAACTCAAACTGCAATGCGATTCATAGGGGGCACCTCCCACGGTTGCCGGTAGAACGGTGGCAGCGTTTGAGGAGACACAAACAGGTTGTTTCCGAGCAACACAGGAATGAAATCTACAAAGCTCAACTGCACACAATAGTAATCATTAAATGGGAAAGGGAATCAGCGCCCTGTGCAGCTTCATATTAACTACCCATTCATCTATTGAACGGTTGCTGTTCAAGATATCCCAAAAAGCGGTCTGTGGGGATGTTTGATTTTCAGTACAATAAGGGAATATTCATCTGCTCAGATTGTTTCTAGCAGCAGCCCAGGTCTTGAAGCGGGTTTAGCTGATCATTTGTGTCAGCGTGTGCGACTATCTGTTAGGATTTCTAATTAATGTGCTTCACACCGGCAGTCATTTTTTAAAAACAAAAACGCAGCGCTCATGTAATTAAACCCCGTCAGTTTTGATCTATTGACGCCGAGAATGGCTCGTAAAGGCTTTGCTAGTTATGCCATTTGTTTACTTCCAGCAGAATGGGATCACCAATGTCATTTAGTGAAATAAACAAAACTATATGGCGGGATCGCTCTGTTGTGAAATGTATGAGGTGGTATTCTTTAGCACCAGTTTGAGCTCTTTTTCGAATCTCTAATCGCTTGTCATGTGTTAAGTTAAAGTAGAACGCTGAAGCTGCCTGCAGATGGAAAAGTTACCCTCCTCCCCCTTTGCACTTTCTTCATATTTCTAAGTATTTAAAGCAAAATGCTACTGTCAGAAAATAGACAGATTGATGCATTAAACGTGTACACCTCTGCACATGCAATATTATTATCTCTGCAGATCCGAGTGAAATTCATTTCACCAAGTGATTAATTCTTTAAAGTGTAAAGAAATAGTATTCGGAATGTGGAGGAAGGAACTGCAGATGTTAGTTTAAACCGAAGAAAGACACGAAATGCTGGAGTAACTCAGCGGGACAGGCAGCATCTCTGGAGAGAAGGAACAGGCAAATAAATGGTAGCGTTGTTCATGAAATATCACATTGGCTGGCACACTGAGGTGATAATGCAGTGCCGACCGTAGTGTTAATAGAAATACCTTTTTTTTTGCATTAGAACTGTTTTGTCTTCAATCTAAATTCAATCAGAAATCTAGCAGAAGATGATTTCTGTTCTTGCCACCAAATGCACATACTATTGAGACATGGGAATGGAATGTCTGAGAACGAGGGGAAGAATTATGAGGAAGAGAGAAATTGGCCCATCTTTCTTTAAACATCAGCACACTTCGACACAGTTCCACACATTCTTTGATTTTTTTTTTGCATACTGTAGCAATGTTACAAAATTTTGAGATTTTAAAAATCAAGTCTGTAATTTATCCCATCAGATAAAGCATAAAAATAAGTTTAATTTGACACCTAATTCACTTTCATATCTCAAGTATTTAAAAAGTTATGGCCATTTTCATACTGGGAAATTAGCATCTTGTTCCCTATTGATTTTCTATGGACATAACAAAAAAGCTGTGATCGTGAACAGTCAAAAGCCCATAACTTTCTTAAAAATTAAGAGAACTGAATGACATTTTCAGTTATCATAGATTGAAGCATTCTGAAACAAATATAAAATAATCTTACTTGGATGACCTGAAATTAAAGCATATAATTAGTTAGTTACCTAATTGTAGCTAATTTCAGACTTCAATTACTAGATCTAAACATCTATCCATTTCTTAATAAATGATTAACATTTTTAAATAGCCTAAATGTCCAAATAATATTCACAAATAATTCACAATAAAACATGATTTTTAAATCTCATTTACATTAATTTATAGGCCAAATGGAAGGAATTTAGTGTTTAATTGCTGTAAATAAATGCCCATTTAAATCAGCTTTCCAGTGGGTCCCTGTGGAACGCGCTGGTTTAGAACGTTCACATTGCGGTAGATTTGTGCCCCAAATGCCCAGAAAAATACTGCGCGATATAATGGGCCCAAATTGAGCTACTCGCAATATTAAACTTAGTATAAAGGGATCTTTAGAAGCCCTTTTTAATGTAAAAATATACAACCTAACTTCTGCTATTTGCTTTATGAGACCCATGCGGTTGGCTGGCGGTCGCGGGTTTAGAGATTGATTTTTAAACTACTATAACTATTATTCAAGGCCTTTAAACCTAATAATAGCTTTTGCGACGGGGTCTTCCAGCGATTTTCCGTTAATAATTAACTAGGCTGAACATTTTCGATTGGAACAGCTTAGAGAAAATCGCGTTTTAAACCCGCCCCCTCTAAACGGCGCCAAAATCGCGCACAACCGCAGCAGCAGATCTTCAACGACGCTTCAGGTAGGCTTTGCAACATACCTACATACTGCATCCAATTGTTGATCCTATTTACTTCAGTGCTCCTTCTATGATAATCAGTTCCACATCTCCCTTGCCTTGCGTATGAAAAAGTTGATAGTAATTTTTCTTGCAATTGTCTCCGATTTTACCTCTGTGATCTTGCATTCTGTTGCCACACTAACTACAAGCTGTGGAATCACAGGCCTTAAGGCAGGGAATGGTCCATTTTGTGAAAGAGTCATTTAAGAAATCCCTGTCACCCGTATTAACTCCATTGCCCCGACACTTTCTCTTCCAAGTATTTATCCAATTCACAGTGAATAAAGGGAGACTGATAATCATCGACTTTAGGGGGAAATTGAGAGGGAGGGGAGCTTTTAATTTCTTTTAAAAAATGCATTGATCTTTCTAAAATGTAAAATAAGGCAGTATGAATATTAATTTCTCTAACTCCAAGTAACCTTTGCATCCCCTCTCTCTCCATCCCTCCCCCACCATAGTCGTCATACTAGTTTCACTGTCGTCCTGTTCATTTTCACTGTCTGTATAATTCGTCATTACCTACCCCGCAGCCAACAATGGACCAATGTTGTCTCTACTTTTCCTTGGTCATCATTTCGTTTGGCATATCTTTCATTCACTTGTTCTAAGTACCTTCTATATCTCTCGTTTCCCTTTCCTCTGACTCTCGGTCTGAAGAAGAGTCTTGACCCGAAACGTCACCTATTCTTTTTCTCCAAAGATGCTGCCTGGCCCGCTGGGTTACTCCAGCTTTTTTGTGTCTAACTTCGGTGTAAACCAGCATCTGCGGTTCCTTCCAACGCAGTGGAAAGTTGAATGTCGCTCTCAACAGCACTGCAACACTGGTGACTTGGAGATGATAATGACACCTCTGTGGGGAAGTATTTATGTGCAGGGTATTTAGTTTCAGTCTTTTCTGTGGAAGGCTGTAGTGAAGGTGTTAATTACTCCTGCTGTAAATAGCACACTTATTGCCGATCAATTAAATCAGTGTTTTATTTGGAATTAATTTGGAACCAATGCGCACTTTAAAAAAAATAAATAAACCCTTCTGTTCAAAAATGTAATGATTGAGGATTTCCACCGATTGCTTTAGGGTTGAGGAATCGAGCAATGTTTAAAGGAGGAAAGAGTCATTGAGGTAAAGGAGTCTGCTGACAATTAAAATGTTTAGTGCATGTGGGGTTAACCCTAGGTTTACAAGGCTTGCTGAAGGCTTGACGGCTTCAGGCTGGGACTGTGGAATTGCACAGAATACGAGGTTGATGTTTAGGAGTTGGAATTAGATGGTCTCAGTTCCTGAGGGCTTTCTCCCAATTGCAGCCCAGCACATTCTACAGTCAAATAGAGTCATAGACTCATGCAGCATGGAAATGGGCCCTTCGACCCAACTTACCCATGCCCATCTACACAAATTCCCACCTTTCCACATTTGGTCCATATTCCTCGAAACCTTTCCCATCCATGTACCTGTCCAAATGTCCTTTAAATGTTGTTATAGTACCTGCCTCAATGACCATCCTCTGAGTGAAAGAGTTGCTCCTCGGGTTCCTATTAAATCTTTCCCCTCTCATCTTAGACCGATGTCCTCTGGTTCTTGATTCCCCTACCCTGCATAAAAGACTGTGCATTCACACTATCTATTCCCCTGATGACCTTGTATACCTCTATAAGATCACCGCTCATCTTCCCGTGCTCCAAGGAGTAAATTCATGCATATGTTACCAAGAGGTCAACTCTGCCTTCTTCCATTGAGATTGAATAGCATGCTGTAGCTCCTTGCTGAGAACGTGAATCCAGTGCAGGGCTGGATTCTGAGCCGTGTGGGCACTGTAGCAGGAGAGAGGGTAGATGCACTCTGCTCCATACACCTTTCGCATCTTTCCCTTCCCTATCTCTAGACTCGCTCTCCTCTGACTCTCAGTCTGAAGTACGGTCTTGACCCAAAACGTCACCCCTTCCTTCTCTCCAGAGATGCTGCCTGTCACGCTGAGTTACTCCAGCATTTTGTGTCTATCTTTGGAGTAAACGAGCATCTGCAGTTCCTTAATCATATTTGAATTCACTGGAACATGAACCTTTTTACCTTGACACACACATTATATTTCGTAAGGCTTACGGCCGGTAAGGTGGAGGTGCCTGCACTTTGTTGGATTCATGGAGATTGATACTGCATTAACTTGTAAAGTGAAGGAAGGTGAAAGATGTTGCTGATGAACAAATGGATTGTTTTTCCAAATGGTCTCAGAGACACTACTGTACGACTTGGTCTGGTTGTAAAACTTATATGGCAGAAATATCTTCCTATTCATTTTCTGGTCTTTATTCACTGCAGCACGGTGGCACAGTGGTAGAGTTGCTGCCTTACAGCGCTTGCAGCTCCAGAGACCCAGGTTCGATCCCGACTATGGCTGCTGTCTGTATGGAGTTTGCACGTTCTCCCCGTGACCTGTGTGGGTTTTTTCAGATATCTTCGGTTTCCTCCCACACTCCAAAGACGTACACAATTTTAGTTTAATTGCCTTGGTATAAGTGCAAATTGTCCCTAGTGTGTGTAGGATAGTACTAATGTGCGATGTCACTGGTCAGTGCAGACTCAGTGGGCTGAAGGGCCTGTTCCCATGCTGCATCTCTAAATTAAACTAAATTAAACTTCTTACTGCTGATCACTACCGTGACGGGAGGCGTGAATCCGGGGAGGTTGATGCACGACTGTCTTGTGATGGGACATGGGTCAGACAGCCAGCCGGTGGCAATCATAACTAGGTCACACAGTCGCCTAAGAGAAAGGAATGAAGGGTGGCTGTACAACCAATGGAGTAGATTAGGAGTGGCTTGGGTGTGAATTGGCACCGTGGAGGAGGGAGCTCTCAGTGAGACTGCCTTGTGGCACAGGAGCATCATGGAGACCAGCACATTAAAATGGCAACTGGAGGAGAGGGAGCGAGGGGGGGGGACCTTCAGGAGAACAGAAGGAGAGTGAGAGAGAGAGAGAGAACGTGTGAGAGAAAGAGAGGTATGTGGAGCCTCAGGGGAGGTGGCACATTCGGGACAGGGAAGCAGAGGAGAGGTGGCAATTTGAGGAGATTGGAAGGGGGAGAGCTGACACTGTCAGGAGGGGAGAGACACCCATTGCCCCACATGAGAGACCCTGAACTTTCAGGAGATGAAAGTAACCCCTCTCCCCACACCCTCCACATCCCCCCCCCCCACACGCCCCTCCATCCCAACTGGTAGTTCAGGAAAAGATTTAAAACAAATTGATTTTTAAAGAAAAACATTGTCTCTGTATAATTGGACGACTTTTGATTTTAGCAAACAAATTGCTGCAGAAATGCGATCAGAGTCTGCATCTCGTAATCCAGTGAAAGTCAACTCTTGCACCACAATGAACAGCTCTGCCCACTGTTGTGTGTTTACAGTGTCTGTGACCAACGTGTGGGGAATAACATTGTACAGCTGTGTTTCTGGTTTTAAACTGTTCATGACTTGTTGAGTGCAAATGTTAATGTTAAACTTGATGATTGTAGTTTCTGCCAACCCTGTGGAGCTCTGAATAAGATACTGTGCCCTGCCGGAGAGTGTTGTTGTGTGTGTGTCTGTCGTCTTGTACCTGTGTCCTGTCTGCCTTCTTTAGTTGCTTCTGTTTATGTCACCACCATGCCCACCAACTTACACCTGTCATTCTGGTGCAGGAAGCAACTGCAGGTGCTGATTTACACCAAAGATAGTCACATATTTCTGGAGTAGCTCAGAAGGCCAGGCAGCATCTCTGGATAGAAGGAATAGATGACGTTTCGGGTCCAAGCCCTTCTTCAGAGTCTTCTTCTATTCTTCTATCCAGAGATGCTGTCTGTCTTGCTGAGTTACTCCGGCCTGTATTTTTGGTAGTCTGCGTACCTGTGTCCCTCGATTTGAATCGGCCTGTCTTCATTTGTCTGCCTGTGTCTATCTGCATCATTCTCTGTGACTGTCTTTGTCTGTCTGTTTGTTCACATCTGCCATTGTTCATTTCCCCTCTCTTTGTTCGTGCGCCTTCCAACATCTATCCACCGATTCCTCTACACTGTTCCATCTGCGAATGATCGACCATGTGTATCAAAATCCCTGTGTCTCTCTGACTGCCGACCCATACACTAGAGACAGGCGGGCCACTGGATAAATCGTGAATTACTCCTCATGTGTAGATGAGGGGGGAGAATCCGTGAGAGGTTACAGAGAAAGAAGGGAGAACGAGAAATGGGCTTAATGTAGGAATAATGTAAAATGGGTGGTTGATAATCAGTGTGGATTCAATGGGTCGAAGGGACTGTACCGTGCTGTATCTCTATGACTCTGTGACCTTTGTTCATCTGTCTTCCGTTTATTTACATCCATCTTCACCCATTGTCAGTACTCCTTTGTCCGCCTGTATCGGCCTGTCCAACCTCTGCAGCTCTGCGGCTGTTAGTTGTTTGCCTGTCGTCAGTGTTTGCCTTCCTTTACCTCCCTCGGCGTGTGCTCACTCTTTCTGCCTGTCTTTGTGAGTGTCTGTCCCGGTCCCTGTTCGGTTGTATCTGCTAACCGTGCCTGTCTTTGTTGATCTCTGATGGTCCCCTTTTCTCTGTCTATCTAACCCAGGTTTTTAAAATCGTTGTTATCTTAATATCAGTGTTAAAACTGCTTCTCCGATGATGTCTTTGATAAATTGTACCTGAATACATTCTGGCACTTTTGTCATATTTGATTTGACAGTCTGGTGAATGGAATGATTCTCTACAATCTTTGCATCCAGTACATCTGCTTGATGTGTGCGTTGAGGACTTGTGTACCCTGTTTGATATTTGGCACTGGGTGTCATGTGCTTTGTGGGTCGAGTTTGCCACTGCCTCCACTTGAACGTTCCTCATTCCTGCTGAGGTTGAGGCTCTTTCATTAATTCCACGCAAGGCTCAGGCCAGCAGAGTGACGGGGACTTCTTCAATGAGTTTCTAAATTTGACAACTTGTGTGCAGTGTTGGTTGCTGGCTTCAGCGGTAAAAGAATTAAAATGTTCCCTGGGAGCAGGTAACTTTCTTATCAGTGCTCCTTGGGGAATAGTGCAAGGCACGGTGTTCAAAATTAATTCTTAAAGACCTATGTTCGCAGCAGGAGGCTCTTGTCACATGTTTCGCTTTAACAGCAGATGTGTGGGAATGAGGAAGGAAATTCATCTATATTTTAAAGGATGCATTTTTCTATATATATATATATATATATATATATATATATTGCCTTTCAGGTAGTGAAATGTCCCCTTTCCTCTGTCTACTGGAGATGCTGATTGTCCTGTGCATGTCAAGTGAGAATTCTTCACTTGTTAGTGAATTTAATTTAACTTAGTTTAGAGATACAGCGCGGAAACAGGCTCCTTTGATCCCCACACATTAACACTATCCTACACACACCGGGGACAATTTTACATTTATACCAAGCCAATTAATATACAAACCCGTGCGTCTTTGGAGTGTGGGAGGAAACCAAAAATCGCGCAGGTCATTTCTGTTGTTTCAAGTAACCCCTGCAATCCTTCTCTTCCCACCCCCCCCCCCCCCACCCCCCCCCTCCCCCTCCTCCCCCACCCTAGTCATCCCACCAGTTCCACTGTTCACATCCCTGTACCCCTTCATTATTCCCCAGCCAACAATGGGTCATTGTGGGTTTCACCGTTCCTTGGTCATCTGTTGCTGGCCCTGATTTGTTCTGGAATTTTCCTACCTCTAGCCCCCCCCCCCCCCCCCCCCCCCCCCCCACCTCTGCTTTCAGTCTGAAACATCACCTATTTCTTTTCTCCGGAGATGCTGCCTGACCTTCCGAGTAACCCCAGCACTTTGTGTCTATCTTCACAGCAGACATGGACAGCTTCTCCATGCTGGAGTTCCAGATTACATGTGCAACAACTTAAATCCGTGAAACTCTCTTCCATTGACATTCGTGGCTGTCGGTTGCCCATTTAAAGCTAGTCATCTTAAGTGTCCTACTCGGATTCTGAACTGGGGTAGTTGGTGGTCAGATGTGATCCAGCCACATGTCTGTGTTGAGTCCGGGGGTCTCTGGTGATGGGTGGGGAAAGGACAGGGAGGAGAAGGTGCAGCAGGTAGCCAGAGGTCACAAAGACCAAGTCAACCTGGAGCCTGTCCATGGAGCTGGAAGTCATGAAACATAGAAACATAGAAAATCGGTGCAGGAGTAGGCCATTCGGCCCTTTGAGCCAGCACCGTCATTCAATATGATCATGGCTTATCATCCAGAATCAGTACCCCGTTCCTGCTTTCTCCCCATATCCCTTGATTCCGTTAGCCCTAAGAGCTAAATCCAACTCTCTCTTGAATAGATCCTGTGCATTGGCCTCCATTGCCTTCTGTGGCAGAGAATTCCAATTGGGTTGGATTTCCAACCTTTCAAAGTTATTTCGGGGTCTACAGAATCAATTTATTTGACATGTTAGACATAATTATATGGAATTAAAAGAAATCAGGATGGCAAGTCATCCTGCAGAGTGCGCACTGAATGAGCAACGTTGCTGCTTCTTTGTAACAAACTCTGATTCTTAAATTCCAGAAATTCAAGGGCGGCACAGTGGCGCAGCAGGTAGAGCTGCTGCCTCGGAGCGCCAGAGACCCGGGGTTCAAAGAAACATAGAAACATAGAAAATAGGTGCAGGAGTAGGCCATTTGGCCCTTCGAGCCTGCACCGCCATTCAATATGATCATGGCTGATCATCCAACTCAGTATCCTAAGTTCGATCCTGACCTCGGGTGCTGTCTGTGTGGAGTTTGCACGTTCACGCTGTGACCGCGTGGGTTTCCTCCGAGCGCTCCGGTTTCCTCCTACATACCAAAGACGTGCGGGTTTGAGGGTTAATTGGCCCTCTGTAAATTGTCCCTCCTGTGTAGGGAGTGGTGAGAAAAGGGGATAAATTAGAACTAGTGTGAATTGGTCGACACAAAATGCTGGAGTAACTCAGCGGGACAGGCAGCATCTACATGGCTGCCCCTGCAAGCACCACTGATCTCCCTCCACTCGAGACCCTTCTTCCTTGTGAGCAGATCGATGGTCGGCATGGCCTCGATAGGCTGAATGGCCTGTTTCCATGCTGTATCACTAAACTAAAACTAAACTAAGACTCTGAAGTCAGTGAAACCGAATTTCAGGCGGAGTTTGCTGCAAAGACGTTACAATATTGCACATTAAACCTATAACATGGAGGGTGAATTTCTACGCCTGTGTGATTTTCTTCAAATTATTTTTGTTCGAAACGTATTGAGGAAAGATGGGAAAATCTATTGGATTGGGTGAAGCACCGTTGGCAGGTTGGGGTATTGTGTGATTTGAAGAGGGAGAGAGAGAGAGCGGAGCCTTTCCCCCCCTTTTCATGCCGTGTTTGACCCCGTGTAATATCTTCTCATTCATGGTCTGAGATGGGAAGGCAGTGGAGGGAGATCAGTGGTGCTTGCAGGAGCAGCCATGTAGAAAGTGCAGTTTCTGCAGGCCGGTGGTGTCTGATCTGTTGCAACAATGCAACCGCAGCAACTGGCATACTTGTTTAAAACACACAACTTCAGGTGTAACTGCAAGACCGATTTGTGACTCGGTGATTGTTTACGTACGTGGAGCATCCTCTGTTCTGTTGGCATTCAGGGAAAGTGACTAGATTGCTCATCCTAGAGGCAGAGAGGCAGAGAGGGGGAGGGAGAGAGGGGGAGGGAGAAAGGGAGAGAAGGAGAGAGGTGGAGGGAGAGAGGGAGAGGAGAGAGGGAGAGAGGTGGAGGGAGGGAGGGAGGGAGGGAGGCAGGGAGGGGAGAGGGAGAGAGGGAGGGAGGGGAAGAGAGAGAGAGAGAGAGAGTGAGAGTGAGAGACCGGGTTAGAAAGTGAGAGAGTACATTAAATAGGAATAGTGAGGGAGGGAGAGAGAGAGAGAAAGTGTGACAGGGAGCGAGAGATGGAGAAAGGGAGAGAAAATGAAAGGAACAGAATGAGTAAGAGAGAAAAAGCAAGCGAGAATGCAGGAGGATGTGTGAGAGAGAGGTTGAAGAGAGTGTGTATCTGAGAGAGAGGGACAGGGAGGCAGAGAGAGACAGAGTATGTGAGTAAAAGAAAAAGACCGGAGAGTGGGAGTGTTTGAGAGGGAAAGAGAGAGCAGAGAGGGAGAGTGTGTGTTGGGGAGAGTGGTGCGAACAAGAGAGTGTATATGGGGGAGAGGGAGTGAGAGAAAGTGCGAGCGAGAGGGACTGTGTGTGGGAGGGAGTGTAAGTGTGGGGGGGGCGAGTGTGTGTGTGGATGTGAGGAAGAGATAGTGTGTGTGTTGTGTGAGGGGGAGAGAGAGTAAGGGTGTCTGTCATGTTTGAGTAGCCCGTGTGCTGGTCCTCCCATGGGCCATGGGCCATGCTGTTGATGCTGATCTGCTGGCCGGAGGTTGGGCAGAGGTGCAGCGGTGGGCGACAGTGACTCCCGCCCCCAGTGGGTAGAGGGACAAGGCTGGAGGCTGTGCCAGGTATTCTGACTCCGTCCTGCCACTTAAATCCTCCTGGTCATACTTAACTGCAGTGTACATCAGCTTCTCAGGAGCGAGTCTTGGCAATTGCAGTTTCAAATAACTTCCGAGCGCAGAGGGAGAGAAAGCAAGATCAGAAATGTAACGGCACACACACAACATCACGGTGTAACACAGACCCTGGCTGTCTGATGTAGGCACTGCGATTTTTGATGTAGGCATTGTGATTTTTGTTGGAAGAAGTTCTGTTTTAAATCCTCAGTGTTTGATGCTTTTACTAAAGTCCCCGGGATGCCATGCACACGAGGTGAGGATGTCCTTTAAAGAGTGGCGGGAAATGCACCTTCTATTCAGTGGGAAGATGAAGAGAGGGAGATATTACATTTGACTACAGTGGGATCACCAGAAATGGGAGCCAAGTCTTGCATGCTCAATTTCACTGATAGTGCCTACCTGATGGGTAAAGACTATAATGAAATGGATTGAAATATAAAATTGAGTCATTTATTGTGGCTTTGATCCTGCACAGTTTAATTATTTTTATGTCGGGCAGGAATGGGAATTAGATTTCACACTTGGCTGTGCTTGCAGTACAGGAATCTCTGTATCCAGCTTTTAAAAGGCCCATTTATTTCTCTTTGTTGTGTCTGAGACTCTCCCTTCCCCCTACTTTTAGCAGAGGGAAGCTGGAATCGCCGTGATTCAAATTCCCGCTGCCTAGATTTTTTTTACTGTGTGTGGACATATTGATTCCCAATGTGTTCACTCTGCCTACATCTCCCTTCCCGCCTCCCCCTCACTCCTCCCAGCCGCCTCCCGTGTCACCCCTCACCCTCCTGGCTCACCCTCACCCCACCCACCTCTCCCTCACCCCTCCCGCCCTCCTCTCCCTCACCCTAGGTGTCCAGAGTCTCCCTGTGACGGGCTTCTGCTGAGGTCCTGCAGCCATCTATTTAACAGCACAAGCAACTTACATTTGTAGAGCATGTTTAACGTTCAATAAACTTCCTGATGGCAGTCTATGGAAACAATTATTCTCAACATTTGAAACCAAGCCGTACATGGATATTAAGGAGGTTTGGACAATAGGCCTCCAATTAGAGATACAGCATGGAAACAGGCCCTTCAGCCCATCGAGTGCTGCTCAAGTCTACTCCCTGCACACTAGGGGGCAATTTACAGAGGGTCGATTAACCTGGAAACCCGCACGTTTTTGGGATGTGGGAGGAAACCAGAGCACCCAGAGGAAAATCCATGCAGTTACAGGGAGAAGGTGCAAACTCCACAGAGACAGCGCCCGAGCTCAGGATCGAACCCTGGCCCCTGGCGCTGTGTGGCAGCAGCTTTACCAACTCTGCCACTAAGCCGCCCACTCTGTTATCCCAACAACTGAATTATGCCGCTGTAAAATTATGACAGGGATGGATAGGGTCTGCTTTTTGCCTTCCACCAGGCAAAGAGTGTTCTCCACAATAGAACATTTTGCTGCAATTTGCACTATCTTTCCATGATAAGGCTTTGCATCTTTTCCAATAGATTCAGGGGCATATTATTGCGTTTTGTGTTTCCTGTATCATCGCTGGATTTAAATGCTGGGACTCCCTCCTCATGCCATTCACAGTGACTCCTCACCATCTCCTCAAGAGTAGCTCATGCTGACAATGCCCAGATTCTGAATACGCTTAGGTCTCAAGAAAGGTTCCAACCCGAAACGTCACCTATTCCTTTTTTATCCAGAAATGCTGCCTGACCCGCTGAGTTACTCCAACTCTTTGTGTCCATCTTTAATCTATTCTTAGGGTTTGCATGTATATTATCTGCTCAGCACATGGTTACGTAGTGTAATATGTGTCAGCTAATGCACATATATGTGCGTGTAATCTGTACCAGTGAGCATTGCTATGCATGTATGCACTGTGCTTTGATTGTGTGCCTACACTGTGTGTCACGGACATTTGCGTGTCGTATGACCTCTGTGTGAGAAGTGCAAAGTGTGTAGCAGAGAAACAGCCCCCGACCTCTCACCACCCATGGAGCGAATCATCGGACACAATCTTGTGTTGTCCACTTTGCAGCCTGGCAGCTGATGAAGCCTTCAGAGGAGAGCTGGAGAGGAACGCTGGCTCCTGTTCTGGTTTTAAGTTATTTTATGAATAGTTTAAACTGTCCTGTCGTAAACTTTTCCCCGGCAAGCCACGGTATTATCGATGAGTCCTTTCTCCATGCCATTGTGCATGGCTGTTGTACTTGCCATGCAGCGTGGTGGTGCCCTTGTGTGTTGGCACACAACCAACCATGTCAGCATGGCTTTGCAGTGGGCTGGGACCTTCATGTGATGAAACCCCCAGAACACATCCCGCCACAGAGGCGGCTGCTCTTCCTCAACTAAACGGCTTTCCAGATCACAAGTGCTGGCAGTTGTTTAAAAAAAAGGTGTTGTATGTTTGATGTTCAGGCACCATGGATGAGCCTTTGTTGCTTAATCCAGGCTGTGGTACCAGAGATAGACACAGAATGCTGGAGTAACTCAGCGGGACAGGCAGCATCTCTGGAGAGAAGGAATGGGTCTGTTGTCCCAGCGCCTCCTAGCAGTAAACACCACCACCAAGGATAGAAGCAGCAGGGTCCAGGAAGCATCATCGCTGTCATGTTTACCTTCACCCAGGCAGAAAGATATGAGTGGGACAAGCGGAATGGGAATGGGTAGAGTTGGATGAGGATAATGGTGGAGCAAATGTCCAAGGAGTGAAGATACTGGGGATGAGGGGTGAGCAAGGAAAATGTGGACTGTAGGGTGAATGTAGCAGGGATAGAGGAGAGCGTGAAGAGTGAGGATGTGTAGTGAGGATACTTGGGGTGCGGGTGCTGAGATGATGGAATGAATGGTGAGGGGAATGGTTAGGGATGAGAGAGAGCTGTTTAGTTTATTGTCACATGTACCGAGGTACAGTGAAAAGCTTTTGTTGCGTGCTAACCAGTCAGCGGAAAGACAATACCTGATTACAATCGAGCCACTTACAGTGTACAGATACATGATAAAGGAATAACGTTTAGTGCGAGGTAAAGCCAGTAAAGTCCGATCACAGGCAGTCCGATAGTGGTTCAGGACAGCTCCCTGGTTGTGGTTGGATGCTTTAGTTGCCCGATAACAGCTGGGAGGAAACTGTCCCTGAATCTGGTGGTGCGCGTTTTTACACTTCGCTATCTTTTGCCTGATGGGAGAGACAATAGACAATAGACAATGGGTGCAGGAGTAGGCCATTCGGCCCTTCGAGTCAGCACCGCCATTCAATGTGATCATGGCTGAGATGAGAGGAGAGGGAGTGGCCAGGGTGCGACTCGTCCTTGATTATGCTCAGAAGTCAGGTCTGTGGGCGCCAGGGGTGAGGAGACCTGGGGTGTGGGAACGAGGGGCAAGGAGAATTGTGGTGAAGGGGCAAGGAAGGAGGGACGATAGTGTTGAAGGAACTAGAGATGTGTGCACCAAAGGGAAGGAGCCAAGGGGGAAGGGACTGGTACTGAGGGAATTGGAAGGGTGAGGCAACAAGTGGGGGAGGACCTAGGGGTATGGGAATAAGCTGCAAAGGAGCAAGAAACGAGGGCACAAAAATCATTGGCACCACCTTGAAGATCCATCGGTGTAGACGTTAGGAATGAGGGGCTGAAGAAGCTGGATTCTATCTCCCAGGGTTTGAAAGCAGGAGGGTTGTCAGCAATTGTGGTGAGAGGACTACAGTTGTGGGAACTTCGGAGAAATGTCCCTGGGGCCATTGCTTAGATGTGGTGGAAGGAAGGAGTCGAGTTTGCCGTGGAAGCTGGAGCATTGAGGGGAGCTTGAGGAGGAGATGGGAAGAATGTGAAGGTTGAGGATAAATAGTGTAAGTAAATAGGCCCCTCTCGGTCATGACTGACCATGGGTGATGCATCCTGGTCGGATGCAAGGCTGGGCAATGTCATATGGAGGACAGGCTGTTGCCCATGCAGCACGCCCCCCCTCTCCACGTCGCTGATCGATCCAAAGGAACAGCAGGGTCGTTACAGTTTGGCACCACGCCGTCCCAGGAGCTGCCAGAGCGAGGTTGTAGACAACAACAAACTGCCTTAGCTGCTCCGACTCCAGATTTTCTTGAGGTTTACTCCTGGAGCCTTTTCCACGACTGGATATGGCCAGTGGAGGATTTAAATCAGAGTTTTCCCTCTCCTAGATGGACTGCCTTCCCAGGCTGACGAGCCCCATCTGCCCGAAATAGTGGGGGTGGGAGCGTCTACCTTCCCGTGCAGGTCTATAGCACCTGCCCACTGCCCTAAATAGTGTAGCCCACACACAATATCTAAAATAAACACTAGACTAGCGCTGAAGTTGGGTTGGACCACTAATAATGACAAAGGAAAGATAGACACAGAGTGCTGGAGTAACTCAGCGGGTCAGGCAGCATCTCTGAGAAAAAGGATGACCATTCTTTTTTTTCTCTCCAGAGATGCTGCCTGACCTGTTGAGTTATTCCAGAACATGGTAACTATCAATGACAAAAGAAACAGTGATTTAACCAGTATGATTTTTACACCAGAAACGGTGTTTATTTCTGGGCTTGTTCTGAATTTGTTGATACCACTTGATGTTCAATAACCCCCCCAAAACCCTGAGTTAGGGTCCAATTAACAACTAAGCTGCGTTCTTGGTTCTTGGTTTCTTGGTCCTCCAAAATATTCCAAATGGAATTTACACTGGAGGTGGTGGAGGGAGGACTTGAGCCAGAAGGGTTATTGGGAAGAAAGAGCTACTTTAAATTTAGTTGCATCTGGTTGGGTAGCTATAGTAGGGTGGAGATTATTCCATGCGTTGTGTTTGGGCAAAAGGTCTGAGTGCGGATGTGGGGTGTAAGGTTAGGATTGACTGCAGCAGTCTGTGGCAGTGGAATAGTTTGTGGACATCACTGCCCTAGATCAGCCAAGGTCGGCAGGGCAGGGTTCTAGTTGACGTTGAAACCTTCAGTCATCTTCTGCAGGAGAATAGAGCAAAGTCAGGAGACGAGGGGGGTGGAAAGGTGTTGAGGTGAAGCACAATAGATGTAAAACACGAAAGTGCTGGGGGGCAACTCTGTGGGTTATGCAGCATCTCTGGAGGGAATGGACAGATGAAGTTTTGGGTCTGAAGAAGGGTGTTGTGTCCATTCCCTCCGCAGCTGCTACCTGAGCCGCTGAGTTCCTCCAGCACCGTGCGTTTTGCTCCGGTACCCCAGATTCTGCTGTTGCTCGTGTCTCCTCTCTCGCCTTGGGTTGCGGCAAGCGCCAGTACCCCGTTTTGCATTCTCCCCGTATCCATTGATTCCGTTAGCCCCGAGCTGTATCTAACACTCTCTTGAACACATGTTGGCGTGGCGAGAGCAGGCCGCTGGGTTTTGGGGAGGGCAGGGGGAGAGTGGAAGCAGGAGCACGGCTCTGACGCGTCTGACTGCCCTCTTTGTGTTTTTTAGATGCCGTTCTCCACGAGGACAGCTGACACAATATTGCGATAAAGCAAAAACGTGTTACTTGTAGTCTGTAGCTGGGCAGTTGGCGTGCGCATGGGCTGAAACAAAAAAAACCTAAAGCTGTTCGAGGTGTTCAGCGCGACATCGGCGCGCGGGCGCGCGAAAAGGACCACGGTGCGTATTCCCTCCCAGCCGTGCTGTGCTGCTACCACTCCAGCTGAATATCCTTCAGTCACTTCACGGTGTGACAGGGCCAGGGCGATCCAGGGATGCTGAACAGATCAACCCTGTTCACCCTTGCACTGAGCCGGACTAACATGTGAGGCAGGACCACTGATTACTCGTGAGGTTTCACGTCCAGCTACAACGCTGCACTTTCTCGTCTGGTATGGGATAATGTTTTGTCCTGGGTTGCATTTCCAATCGATCACTTTCTCAGAATTCCGTCTAAGGGGTTTAAAAAAAAAACACGCGCAAAGTGCTGGAGGAACTCAGCAGGCCAGGCAACATGGATAACATAGAAAATAGGTGCAGGAGGAGGCCATTTGGCCCTTCGAGCCTGCACCACTGTGGAGGGACATGGACGGGTGAGGTTTTGAGTTGCGGCCCTCTTCCAGACCCTACCCGAAACTCTGTCCGTACATTCCCCTCCACAGATGCTGGTTGACTTGCTGAGTTCCTCCAGCACTTTGTTTTAGGTCCAAGATTCCAACATCTGCGGTTCCTTGTGTTGTCCTGGTGTTTCACAGTGGTGTGATAGTGGGGCAGGGTTCAGGGAGAAGTTTTCTTTTGCTCATGAGAGGGCATTCTGAGAAGGTGATGGATCAAGGAACTACAGAACATCAGTCAAGGCACTGGAGACAATTGGCTAGAGACTCCCTCCCCACACCCTCACTGCAGCCATGACCAGTGCACCAATATCTCCATTGAATTGAGACAACCTTGCCTGACAATAACACTCATTGTTTTCCCAGGAAGTGAGAACAGGGAACAGGACTAAAATCTAGTCCGTGTTTGAGTATAGGGTTATAGTCCGTGAATGGAGGTCCAAAAGTGCAGGGACCAGCTGAGGGCAACAGATAGTGTTGACGCCGTCAACCGTGGTGGGATGTGTTCTGGGGGTTTTGTCACATGGTGGTTCCACCTCACACCAAAGCCCACTTGACACAGCGTTTATGCACCAAACCAGCTTCCCTATCCAATGGCCTCTACCAAGCCAATTGGAAGGGGGATGCTTATTGTTACCCAGTTGAATGGTCCCCGGCCACCTGCCCAGTATTCTGTATGTCTTGAGGCTTTCTGTGCTCAAACATTGTCCAAGAAACCAAACCTGCATTCCCGGGCGCGTTGGGGCAATCCAGGGCAGCGGCAGCTGAGGCGAGAGGCAAGTGGCCTCCATATAGTCCTTTGGCTTTGCTAGGACTGTCCTTTGGTTATGTGATGTGGCGTACTGTACCTTGTTATTTTGACATCTTTCTATGTTTATTTAATCTAAATTTACCAAAGCTGCCTCGCCAAAGTGTGAGGTCAAAATAAGGTTGTCCTCAGTTTTGATTGTTCCATAGATGTTCTTGCACAGATTGAGTGACTGGGGCTAGTTCGTGATGGGCCTTCACTGGTGTAACTCTACTTCCTGATGTGACGCTGCCTCCGGCTGCACCTTGATGTCTGGTGCTGGCATCATTTGGGTGCCTTTGTCACCCAAAGCAAAGTTTTGAAACTTCTGATATGCTTGCTCCTCCGGTGATCTTGTGTGACTATGAATGGGAGAAGGGGACTTGTTATGTTAGTGAATGGTGACTGATGTTCCTGTTGTCTCTTCATGAGCTGACTGATTGTAGTCTGGGAGAATAGTTGGCTTCAAGGCCATATCATTCCTTTACGCATGTTTCTTAAAATGATATTAACTATGAAGCTTTCTGCCCCTCTGCCCAGTACGGCAGGGAGTGGGATTATATTATGTTCTGCTTGCTCGGAATGGCTCAAAGATATAAGCGGTGTCAGATTAAACAAGGTGCTGCCTCTTTCTTCTGCCCTTAAGTCGATGCCAGAATAATTCCAGACATAAGGAACTGCAGATGCTGCTTTACAAAAGCAGACAAGGTACTGGAGTGACTCAGCAGGTCAGGCAGCATCTCTGAAGAACATGGATAGCTGATGTTTTGGGTTGGGACCCTCTTCATACTCAAGAAGAAGGGTCCCAATCCAAAACATCACATACCCATGTGCTGCAGAGATGTTACCTGACCCACTGACTTACTCCAGCGCTTTGTGTCTCATTTTGCCTCAATAACCCTGGTCAGTTTTAGTTCTGAGCAAGTGTTTAAGAAGGAACTGCAGATGCTGGAAAATTGAAGGTACACAAAAATGCTAGAGAAACTCAGCGGGTGCAGCAGCATCTATGGAGCAAAGGAAAAAGGCAACGTTTCGGCCCGAAACGTTGCCTTTTTCCTTCGCTCCATAGATGCTGCTGCACCCGCTGAGTTTCTCCAGCATTTTTATGTACCTTAGTTCTGAGCTCCAGTTGGTGATAGGCAATGGGAGTTCATTCTTTTAACTCAGCATAATGTGCCTCGTGGAAATGACGCACGCTCAAATGCGAGCAGAAGCAGAGGGAATAGTGAATGGTTTACATTGTCCAACCTGAGTGGGGAGTGACAAGGGCCCCCAAAGGTGGTCTTTGCAACAGCCTAGGGAGTTGTAGTGGCGGGAGCAATGGACCAACTGCAGGGGGGGGAACATGTCCTTGTGGAAACCATTCTCAGGATGGTTGAAACTGAATGACAACCTACAGTTTTAAACGGTGAATAGATGTGAAATTCGCTGAAGAGGAGGCTTGACTCGGAACTAGACAGGAGGCACAAGGAACTGCAGATGTAGGAATGTTGAGCTAAAGCCACACAGTGCCGGAGTAAGTCAGCAACTCAGGCTGTATCTGCGGAGGACATAGAAACATAGAATATAGGTGCAGGAGTAAGCTATTCTGCCCTTTGATCCAGCACTTCCATTCAATATGATCATACCAGAATCAGTACCCCCATTCCTGCTTTTTTCCCCATATTCCTTGATTCCATTAGCCATAAGAGCTATATCTAACTGTCTTGAAAACATGGATAGGTGATCTTTCACATTGCCTGCTGAAGAAGGGTCCAGACCCAAACCATTATCTGTCCATCCCCTCCACAGATGCTGCCTGACCTGCTGAGTTCCTCCAGTACTTGGTGTTTTTTGGTTCAATCAGAAATATTCAGTCATTTTTAGATGTAGCTGTTGGTTCATTCACTAAGTAGATCAACGTCCGTGTGTTGTTACTCACAACCAAGAGAGGTTGACGGTGCCTCAGCCCACGTGTAATTCCAGGGCCTTTAATTTCTTGGTCAGAGTTTAGATCCTTCCGAAAGGGAGTCACAGGTGCAATTTTGGATCGATGAGGGCTTTACTTTAGGTTAAAAAGAGGAATAATCAGTTTGCAATATTTTTTTTTTGGAAAAAGAGAAAAAAACGAAAAATGAACCTTGAGCCAGAAAACTAAAACTTTTATTCTGTTTATTAACCCTTTCCAGCCCACGAGCCTTCACAGAACAAGGCTCCATCAGTGTCGGCTGACAGCCACTTGCAGTGCCTTTCAGTCCACTGCACAGACGACCTTACTGACTCTAAGGGCCGGAGCCCCATGCAAACTTGGAGATCTTTGCATTCGGACATCTCTAACCGATTCGGAACATTCGTGGCTGCTTTGACCTGAGCAGAGATGAATTTTCTTTTGATTTCTCTCGTTTATTTTCCTATTTGTTTCCCTCCCCGTGGCTGCCGCGGTGTGACAGACAGACAGACGGACTTCAAAAATAAATAGAAGTGATAGTCACGGGAGGATCTGTTGGCCGGCACTTCAGTCCGTGAGCCGCATCGGTGGCCTGGAAAGGGTTAATCCCGAGGCCGCGCCACACAGATTTTGGCCGCGGCTCTTGCTCGATTCCTGGCCCGTTTGGAATGCTGAATAAACACTGCAGAGACCAATCCCAAACTGAGCTGAACCGAATGTTTGTTTTTTGGAGTTGAACGACATTCTTCCCACTGGAATCCTTGCACTTATAACCTGATTTCTCCACCCCACCCCAGACTCCAGCCTTGCGGGTAACAACAAGGGCCTCGATGGCCAGTATTCCCCTATCATGTCCTCTACATTGGGAGTGTACAGTGCGTAATCCTGAATGAACAGACGGCTGGCATGGAGTTGTTACCTCAGCCACTGCGAGCTGCAGGAAACGGGTGCAGGCGACAGGCTGGGATGGTGGCTAGAGGCCCAGAGCTTTAATTTGCTGACTTGTGATGGTTTGTTGACAACTTCGGACAATAATGGTACAATTGGTGATGAAATCCCAGTGAATAGAAACTCGAGTGTTTTGCTGAACTGTTAGAATTAACTCATGTCTGGACCGTAAAAAAATAATAAAAAAAATAGAAATCAGCTGGCGGCCCCGGTGCTTGAGTCAATATATATTACACCGGTTTACACTCAATGTCGTGGTTCCCGAGCCAATCGCAGCTCAATAATGTCTCACTTTCTGCAGAAAAGGGAAATGCATTAAAGATTTTTATAATACCGCACTAATACATCTGCTGCTACCCATGACCCGTGTGGTTTTTGAAACTGTCTTTCTTTCACGTGGAGAGCATTTAAAATTCCTTCCTTCCGACCGACAGTGAGCAGAGCGTCAAGGTTTCAGGATGAATGAACATTCTCCCTCCCAGGGCCTGTAGGCTCAATGACACCCACCAACTCGCTCCCTCCCATTCCCCAACGCACCGTCGCCTTCTGTCACGGGCCAGAGTTTGGGCACAAAGCTGCCCTGATCGCAGGGAACGATTGAATGGGCGCAGGTCAGATTTAGGTCTTGGGGCTCAAGGAATCAAGGGATATGAGGAAAAAGCAGGAACGGGGTACTGATTTTCGAAGATCAGCCATGATCATATTGAATGGTGGTGCTGGCTCAAAGGGCCGAATGGCCTATTCCTGCACCTATTTTTATATGTTTCTCGGTCTTACCTGTTCCCTACATCCTATCAGCATGGAAGGGACCATGGGAACGTCAGGGGCCCAACTATGCAGGGAGGAAGGAAAAAGCCATTATCCATGCCAAAATATAGGCATTCTGGGCTAGACCCATTTGCATGCATTTGGCCCATAGCCATTAAACCTTTCCTCTCCATATATTTGTCCATGTTCTTCCTACCTACTCCCTCATCTCTGCTGCCCTCATGGTCTGTTTCTCTTGTGAGGAGTGTCCCATCCCCTAGCTCTGTGTGGCTAGCTGAAGCCCAGTCACACCTCACTCTGAGAGCACGTCTCCTTGCCCAGGGAATGAACGTTGAAGGAAATGCAAGTCCTGACTGGATGGCAGGTCATGTTTCATATCCCTCGCATCCTCTCCAATTTGAAAGTACTTCAGGAAGACTAAACCCGAGGTCAGAAAGACTTGTGGTACATTGACAGTGAGGGCGATAGCCTGTGTCCCTCCACATCATTCTTCACAGCATTGTAGCACAGATGCTTGTAGGGTTCACATGGGGAAGCATCATGGCAGCCGAGGGGGACTTGCTATAATCTGATAATCCCACTCCAAGATGTGTGTCCAGGATTCACTGGGTATCAGATGACAAATGTCCACCTGGCCCAACGCCAGCAGAACCCAAGCCCCAACCCGTACTACAATTTTCCTTGAACTTTATCCCCTTTGATCTCTTGATTTCCCTTCTATATCTCTATGTCTCCCTCTCCCCTGACTCTCGGCCTGAAGAAGGGTCTCGGCCTGAAACGTCACCCATTCCTCACCAGAGATGCTGCCTGTCCCTCTGAGTTACTCCACCATTTTGTGACTACCTCCAGTCCAGAGTTCATTTGAGACTGCTGTTTGAGATGTGAAGCCAGGGGGTTTGATGATGTTCAATGCTTGGTATGAGACGTCATGAGGTGAAGCTTCTGCAATGGTACTGAGCGGACTCCAGCCAATGCAGGTATCCACTTTCAGCTGCTGGTTTAACCCCCTCCGCCGTCATTAGCCAGGAGTGCAAACGAGATGGCTATCGAAGGCTGCGGGTGGAATGTCTGAGACAGGGTGCTGGAATTCCAACGCTGGTCGAACCAATGAGTTGGGAGTGCTGAGCCATATGCATCCAGTTGTCCAGCTTCCGTTGCTGATTTGTCCAGGGATGACTGTGGTCAGCCGGGCACTAGAATAGAGTCCCTGCGGTTGTCCATAATGGTGAGAGAAAGGAGAGGAGCCCCACTCATGTCCCAGCTGGGAAAGGTATGTGCAGTCACTGATGTGGCATCTCACTAAGCTCTGACGTTCCCCTTTATCATGTACCTGGGTGCAGAGGAGAAAATTGGGGAAGGGTCGAACCTCCTGATCACTGCAAGGTTTCTCCATTGTTAAATAGTCTGTGCGTGTTGGAAGGTGCTGGATGCTAACTTACCTGGGACAGGCACAACATCCCCCATAGTTGCTCCCCCATGGTCTGTTTTACTCAATGCCTTGGTTATGGACAGTAGTCCGAGCTTGGGCTCAACTTGTCCACGCTGACCATGTTAGCATTCTGGGCTAGTCCCATTTACCTGTCCCATAGCTCTCTAAACCTTTCCTATCCATATATTTGTCAAAATGTCTTAAAAGTTATAATTGTATCCACTTCTATAGCTTCCTCTGGCAGTTCATTCCAGGTACACACTGCACTCTGAGTGACAAAGTTGCCCCTGAGATCCCTCTTAACTTCTAACCTTAAGCCTTTGCTCTCCAGTGTTAGAATCCTCTACCCTGGGAAAAAGACTGTGAATACTAACTTCATTCATGCTCCTCATGATCTTGTACCCCTCCATAAGGTCACTCCTCAGCCTACGCTCCAAAGAAAATCATCCCAGTCTACCCACCCTCTCTCTATAACTCAAGCCCGCAAGTCCAGGTAACTTCCTTGTGAATCTCCTCTGGTGAATTTCCCCAAATCTGCATCTTTTCAACTTAATAAAATCCTTTCCATAGCTGGGTGACCAGTACTGCACAAAGTATTTACTCCCCATGTGGTCTCACTAACGACTTGTGGAGATGTATCATCATGTCACAACTTTTGTACTCAATACCGTTCTAAGCCAAGGCAAGCATGCCTAACGCCTTCTTCACCACAGTCCTCTCCCGCAATGGGCTGACATCATCTTCTCGCCCTGACAGGCCCTGAGGTCTCTCATAAATCTCTCCCCTCTCACTTTGTGCCTACGCCCTTTAGTTTTAGACAATAGACAATAGGTGCAGGAGTAAGCCCTTCAATCCAGCACCGCCATTCAATGTGATCATGGCTGATCATCCCCAATCAGTACCCCGTTCCTGCCTTCGCCCCATATCCCCTGACTCCGCTATCTTTAAGAGCCCTTTCTGGCTCTCTCTTGAAAGTATCCAGAGAACCGGCCTCCACCGCCCTCTGAGGCAGAGAATTCTGCACTCACAACTCTCTGTGTGAAAAAGTGTTTCCTCATCTCCGTTCTAAATGGCTTACCCCTTATTCTTAAACTGTGGCCCCTGGTTCTGGATTCCCCCAACATCGGGAACATGTTTCCTGCCTCTAGTGTGTCCAAGCCCTTAATAATCCTAGATACACAAAAAAAGCTGGAGAAACTCAGTGGGTGCAGCAGCATCTATGGAGCGAAGGAATTAGGCAACGTTTCGGGCCGAAAACCTTAATAATCCTATATGTTTCGATAAGATCCCCTCTCATCTTTCACAATTCCAGAGTATACAAGGGTAAATAATCCTTTACCCTTGGGAAAAGACTGTGACCATTCACTGTATCCATGATCAACCTTGATCTTGCAGACTTCAATAAGCTCACACCTCAGCCTCCTCCGCTCCAAAGAAAAAAGCCCCAGCCCATCCAACCTCTGCTTACATCGCATGTCCACAAGCACACAAGCCCAGGCAACATCCTGGTGGAGTGGTTTTTTTAATAATTTGAGACAAGAGCATTTCTGATGCTCGGAGTAAGGTTTCAGTAGCTGGGTACCTCAATCTGTTTTATCTAAAGATTTAGAATTTTTGAGTTAATATTTTATCTTTCCTCTCCAACTAGTATTTAGTGGTTCAACTCAAGTCCATTGTTGAAACAACAGGGTCATGAATTAAAGTGGGAAGTGCTGGAAATGTTGAGCAGGTCAGGCAGTGACTGTGAAGGGAGAATCAGCATTAATGTTTGCAGCTGATATCCATTTTATTAATGTGACCTCTTCCAACGTCCCGATCTGCTGAATATGTTCACCATTGCTTGTTTAACATTTATATTTCATATTTCTACCATCTTGCTTCTTAATCTTCCCTTGAAAGTTAAAGGCAGTTCAGAGCTATGCTGGTACAGGGCGGGTTTAGATCAACTTTCAAAATAAATGCTCAGAATCACAGCCTGTTTTGTGACCTCCTTCCATCTTCCATTCTGAAAGGGGTGAAGTCATTCACACTGAAACCTATTCTTTTCTGAATTATTTCCCACACTTTGTTTGTAGCACTGAAACAATGTATTTAGGAAACGTTCCCAGAGGCCGGTTGGAGAGGGCATTTATATGGAAAGCCATGAACCTCAGCTCAGGAACTTGTTCGGCTTTCTCTGTTCTCAGGGAAACCCTTTCATTGTCAGACCTGACCTGTTTTGAAGCAATGTGCAATTTGGATTAGAGGTGACTTTGTATTAGAGGTGATTTTACACCAAGACATTTAATCTCCTTTGAACGACTATAGGTTTAAGGTTTAAGGTGAAGGGGGAAAGATTTAATAGGAACCCGAGGGGTAACTTTTTTACACAAAGGGTGGTGCATGTATGGAACGAGCTGCCGGATGAGGTAGTTAAGGCAGGTACTATCGCAGTGTTTAAGAAATATTTAGACAGGTACATGGATAGGATAGGTTTAGAGCGATATGGGCCAAAACGCAGGCAGGTGGGACTGGACATGTTGGTTGGTGTGGGCCTGTTTCCACGCTGTTTGACTCTATGACACTGTCTGCACAAAACACTGACCTGATCAGCAGCAAGACAACCCATGCATGGATTATATTCCTGCATTGCAGTGGGTGCTATCAATGCAACCATGCAGTGGTGGGAAACAGCCTGCAAACTATACTGTTTCAGAGTGGGTTTGGAAATATCTGGGGTCTGGAGGTTGTTGCCACTTCCTATCACCCATCAGCACCTTGATGAACTCGGTGACGAGCCTCCCATCACCTTTCCAGCCTTTATACCAGTAAATAATCGGCCAAAAACATAAAGACACAAAGTGCCGGAGTAACTGAGTGGGCCAGTCAGCATCTCTGGAGAACGTGCTAGTCTAAAGGACCATAGTGTCGATTTTGCTTGAAATTGTGAATCGAGGAAGGGCCCGAGATTTGACTTGCAGGATAGGACAATGAAGGCACTTGTAATTCACCCGGCCAGACACTCACATCTACAGACATCGCAATACTGACTATTCACACCATCACCCACGCGATTTCAAAACTTGCCCCACTGTGTGCAAGCCAGCTCAAGCAAAGTCAGACTATGGCATGACTGCTGAACCCATGCGCCCGGTAACATCCTTAACCCTATGTAAGCGTATTCCATAATCACATCCTTCTGGCCAGCTCTATCAAAATCAAACAGCATGATAAAGAAGGGTCCCGATCCAAAACATCGCCCATCCATGTTCTCCAGAGATGCTGCCTGACCCGCTGAGTTACTCCAGCACTTTGTGTCTTTTTTTTGTAAACCAGCATTTACCATTCCTTGTTTCTGCAGGTAACATTTCAAGTCGGGACCCTTCAATCTGAAGAAGGGTCCCAAACTAAAGCATCACCTATCCACGTTCTCCAGAGATGCTGTCTGACCTGCTGAGTTACTCCAGCACAATGTGTCTTTTTTGTTGTTGTAAACCAGCACCTGCAGTTCCTTGTTTCTACATGATAAAACAGTTTGGCCAAACTATATATATAATTATTAAAGTAAAGATTCCTCAGCTCACTCAACTCAAATACTTTATTTTTGGTTAATGGATTCTTAAATTTGGATTCTTAATCTTAGAAGATGTATAAATGAAATGAGTGCCTTATTTAGCTCACAGCATGTGGGCCCATGGTCAGTGTGATGGTGTTTTGTTGCGTTGTGGAGTATATTCCCAATGGCAGCTGCCTTGCTTGGTTAGATGCAGGTAACTGTAGCAAAGTGTTGCAGTGCATCTGGTGACTTCGACCAAGAGTTAGAAGTTACCTGCTGTACAATCCATCTCAGCGTCACTCTTCTCACACGCTCATTAAGGTCAATCATCCCACACTTGACACCTTGCAGTGTGGTCCAATTGTGTAAGTTAACAGCATAATCATTGCTGCAATTTGTACCGTGGCACCTCCCTTCCTGTGGTTTTGTTCATTCTATAAGTGATGGTTCAATTGTACCTAGCTGAGATTCAACCCAGTAATCAGCAGGAGCAGTGACGTTTTATAACGATTGGATATATCTGAAGAAGGGTCTCGACCTGAAACGTCGCCTATTCTCCTTTTCTCCAGAGATGCTGCCTGACCCGCCGAGTCGCTCCAGCATTTTGTGTCTGTCTTTGGATACTTCGCAACGTTTGCGAGCCTTGCGGTGGTTTATTGAAGTGTTGAGTTCAGTTCTGGTCGCACGTGACATCAAATTATCGAGCAATCCGTCACAACCCTTCAACCCCCATCTCTTCTCCATTGGCACAAATGTATTGATTGTTCGAGTAAAATTCCCAATGCTCTTGTGCACATTTTTATTCATCTCTGCTGACTTTCCATCCGCTGTGAACCCTACACCTCTCTTCCCCTCCTGACCTCAGCAATCTCTGTCACGCCCATCCACGAGGTCCACACTCTCACACAGGGCTAGTGATCAGCACCTCCTCCCTCCATTAACCATGCTTGGTGACTCTCTCGCTCCCTCTGTGATTTATTCCAGACACCTCCTTTCCATCCTTCAACCCTCCTAGATTCCTCTTGTTTGTGTTCCAATAAAACGTCTTGCTGGGGCCCCAGGCTTGACACTTAACCTATCCGTGGATCCCTCCCAACCCCCCCCCCCCCCCACCCCACCACACTGTGAGGAGTGTATGTTGTTCTGCACTCATGCACCAACTCTTCAGAGCAACTAATCCTGAGGTCACTTTCAGATTCAGATTCAGATTCAAACGTTATTGTCATTGTGCAGTGTACAGTACAGAGACAACGAAATGCAGTTAGTATCTCCCCAGAAGAGCGAACATAGAATAATGAGCAATGAATATTCAAAGCTTCACGGTTTGTATTTTGGTTTCAGTACCTGCCACGGTTTCGTCATTGTCAATGCTGAGACTGCCCAGGCCCTAGTCCTGGTGTTTATTATTGCCACATGCACCGAGATACAACAAACTCACAACCCTTGAGTCTTTGAACAAAGAGGGACCTGGCATGGGGGGGTGTTGAGACCAAAGGGGGTCCCAGCGTAGGAGGGCCACTAGGAACAAAGATGGACCATTGGGGGCTATAATGAATACTTTGTAACTTTGTCACGTCACATGTGATAATAAAGTATCAATCAATCAATTATTGCCTGCCCATCCGGGCTGAGATCCAAACAGGGAGTTAGGAGGTGAATGGACATAGGGTGTAACCCACCGCAGAGCCGACTGTCATCAGGGAAAGACCCTCATCCCCTCTACCCATGCAAAGAACAACTTGGTGCCAGGTCTGAAAGAAACAATACACTGCTTTTCATCTGCCATGGAGAATTTGGACAGGGTTGATCAGGTAATGTTAGAATTGTGGCTCATTTAAATGATTCTCTGGTTAATAATGTGGACTGCAAGAGTAGCAGAACAGAAAGGGGGATGAATGATTGGCGTGGACTGAAGGGGCCCGTTTCCACCCTGTATCTTTCAGCTTCAACTTTAGCTATAGTCGCTGGGACTCCACTATACCAAGGACCCATTCTCTTTTGGTCAGCAAGAGTGTCCATTCAAATATCAGGGTGAGGTGGGACCCACCACAATCGGCAGGTTGCGGATATAACAGCGTGAGCTGTTCGCGTCTTGCTGAGCGCTTTGACAAATCCTGCTCTTGGAGTTTTGTGTTGGCCTCTGTCCCTCACACAATGCTGCTTTAGTCGCTGTTAACTGACGGCAGCAGTTCCCACGGCTTTAGTCAGTGTTCTGTCTTTGCTCAGTGCAGCAGGACTTGGTTTTGGAACCATGAAGAAAATGAAAGGTCTGGACCATGTACAGTCGGTGTATCTGCCCCCTGCCCATACTCGTACCTGATGCATTCGTATGTCTAATGCCACACAAGACAATAAGTAAAATCTACTGCCAGCGACGACTCTTGTCTAATCTGCTGCATCTCTCTGTGCTTACCGCAGGTGGCAGGTGACCCCCCCCTCCCCCTGTGTACCTGTTGCTGGGTGAGTTTCAAAAATGACCACTCTTCATCTGACTCAACAAGTGAACGTGCTTCTCATTTTTTTTGCAGCAGCAGCACAACAACAACAAAAATAATATATTTGATTACGAACACAATACAAAATCCAAAAAAAACTCAAAACCGTGGTGACCAAATTACCAAATTATCCAGACACTAAATTCCAAACAACCATGTTACAAATATACTAAATAACTACTATACAACCATGTCCCTCTCTAACACCACCCGGGCGTGGACGTAACCCCGGTAAAGGGGCAAGCAGGGGATTTATCGCCAGCGGTCAGTGAAGGCACCTGGCACGTGTGGCATGCTAGCATCAGCTGAGCTGAGAAGGGGACAATCCGACATGTATTTGCCACTGTAAGCATGTTGGGCTATCTGGTCATGCTGACGTCATCAGTCAAATGTCACGAGTGTTTAATTGCCATATGTACCGACAACGGAACAATGACGTTTCTACTTGCTGCAGCTCAACGAGCCTGTAAACATGATGACACACAGATCAAATCAAGAGAGTTTATTGTCATGTGTCCCAGATAGGACAATGAAATTCTTGCTTGCTGCAGCACAACAGAATATAGTAAGCATAAATACAGAACAGTTCAGTGTGTCTATATGGCATAGACCATATACATACACATAAATAAACAGGTAAAGTGCAATAGGCTGTTATAGTTCAGAGTTTGTTTGATGGTGAGTTTAATAGCCTGACGGCTGTGGGGAAGAAGCTGTTCATGAACCTGGATGTACCAGATTTCAGGCTCCTGTACCTTCAACCTGATGGCAGCGGAGAGATGAGTGTGTGGCCAGGATGGTGTGGGTCCTTGATGATGCTGGCAGCAATACACAATAATCAATAATGCAATAGATTAATAATCAGTAATACCAGGTAATCATACTGGGCAAAACTACGGTCCATAGTGCAACAAAATATAGAGTCCGTAGAACATCTCAGTTGTTGAGGTAGTGGTCAGTGTTGTGCTGTGTTCAAGAGTCTGATGGTTGTTGGGAAGAAACTGTTCCTGAACTTGGAGGTCACGGTTTTCAGGCTCCTGTACCTTCTTCCCGATGGTCGTAGCGAGATGAGAGTGGCGTGGGTCTACGACGTTGGCTGCCTTTGTGACACGGCGCCTCCTGTTGATCATGCTGTGCGCAGTTTGCTGGCATTGACGGCACTTTGAAATAACTATATTGTGACGTCGTGAAATGGAAGTGAAAGTCACTATATAAATGCAAGACGAGAACAAAGCAAGACTGACTACAGATGATCAAGTAAGTGTGGAGCCCACAATGGCCCGTTACTAGTTCTTACTAGTTCCACTGCTCGCGTCCTCGTATCCCTTCGTTATCACCTCTTCCCCTGCCAACAATGAACCATTATGAGCTCCACCCTTCCTTTGTCATCTGTTGTGGTCCTGCTTTGTTCTGGTCTTCCCTAACCTCCCCTCTACTTTCAGTCTGAGGAAGGGTCCCGTCCTGAATTCCACAGATTCACCACCCTCTAACTGAATGCATTTCTCCTCATCTCCTTTAATTCTGAGGCTATGACCTCGAGTCCCAGACTCTCCCACTAGTGGAAACATCCTCTTCACATCCACTCTATCCAAGCCTTTCACTTTCATTGTACTTAGGCAAGGTATTATCTGATCTGTTTGGACACCATGCAAAGCAAAGCTTTTCAATGTATCTCGGTACACGTGGCAATAATAATCCCAAACCTAACCATTACCCTGAGAGCTCTTGCTTCATTTGTGAGCTTGGACATCCTTTTTCTCCTGAGGTGCTGCCTGACCCACTGAGTTACTCCAGCACTTTGTGTCCATCTTCGGTATACACCAGCATCTGCAGTTCCTACCAACATGTGCTGCAAATGCAAGAGTTTATTTTCCGAAGCAATATTGGCGTGCGGCCATCCTTTTGAATATTGATAAAAAATGCTGGAGTGACTCAGCAGGACAGGCAGCATCCCCAGATCGAAGGAATGAGTGATGGTTTGGGGTCGAGACACTTCTTCAGAAGAGGACGGTCCGTTTTTTGTCCGGATGAAGGTTCAGGTGACATTCCCCCTTGAACTTGGTCAGAGATCTTGACGTTGAGGAGAAGGGTCTCGACCCAAAACGTCACCCATTCCTTCTCTCCAGAGCAGCCTTGTCCCGCTGAGTTACTCCAGCTTTGTGTGTCTATCTGAGATCTTGACGTTGTTGGCTTCAGAGCCCACTGCCTGCCCACAGCGTTCAGTGCGTCTGCCTGCAACTCTGCCGAGCACACTGTCTTTTGTGTGTGAGAAACCATTGTTCAAACAGCGTGCTGTGTTTATTGCAGAGGGAGGAAGCTAGGTGACAGGATAAAGGGTTGGGAGTGGGCAGCAGAACTGGGAGCCCTGACCCAGTGAATCGGGAGCCACAGTTAAATAATGATCAACTCACTGATCACTTGAATCGCTAGAGAAATACCAGCCGGGAGATTTTCGCCAACGCTTTGCTGTTACATTTAGGCAGCGACCCTCTATGTTTGTCGCATTTGTATTGGATTTGGCTACAGTCCATGTCAAGAGAGTCAAGAGTCCAGAGTGTTTAATTGTCATGTGTATTGGTGGCACAGCAATTAAATTCTTACTTGCGAAGGTAGACAAAATGCTGGAGTAACTCAACGGGACAGGCAGCATCTCTGGAGAGAAGGAATGGGTGATGTTTCGGGTCGACACCCTTCTTCAGACTGATGTCAGGGGAGAGGGAGATACATAGATAAGGAAGTGTAAGATGTGAAAATAGGGCAAATGGAATGGAGATCAATGAAAATGTAGAATAGATCATCGTTAGGTGGGAGAAGAGGTAGAACCGATCATCGGACTTGCTGCTGCTTTACAGGCCCATGAACACAATAACACACAGGTAAATGTATAATAATTATTGATACAATAAATTAATAATCGGTAATACAAGGTGACCAGACCATAACAATGCTAAACTGATATCCACGATGCAAACAAAACACAGTGCATCGTAGATCAGAGTTGCTGAAGCAGTGATTAGTACTTTTGCGCAGTATTCAAGAGCCTAATGGTTGCTGGGGAGAGGGTATTCTTGAACCTGGAGGTCACAGTTTTCAGGCTCCTGTACCTTCTTCCTGATGGTAGTAGCAAGATGAGCTAGGGTGCGGCACGGTGGCGTAGCAGTAGAGCTACTGCCTAACAGCGCCAGAGGCCCGGGTTCGAACCTGACTACGGGTGCTTGTCTGTAGGGAGTTTGTACGTTCTCCCCGTGACCTGCGTGGGTTTTCTCCGAGATCTTCTGTTTCTTACCATACTCTAAAGACGTACAGATTTGTAGTTTAATTGTCTTGATACTAATGCAAAATTGTCCCTCGTGTGTTTAATGTGCGGGGATCGATGGCCGGTGTGGACTCAGTGGGCTGAAAGGCCTGTTTCCGCGCTGTAACTAAGCTACTATAAGGGTGGTGTGCGTCTACGATGCTGGCTGCCTTTGTGAGTCAGCGCCTCCTGTCGATCCCAGTGGGAACATGTTGTACACGGTTTACTGTGTTGTGATTCTGTTCCTATCTACTCATGCATGTCCCTGACTCCCCAACTGAAACTCTTGAACTCTTGTCCTCCTTGAGTTTGACCTCTCCACCATTGGTGTCCCTGCCTTCAGCTGCCAGGTGTTCAAATTCCTCTTGTGTGTGACCCTCTGCACCTTTCTCCCAAGTCCGTTTGTAAGAGATCTGAGACAGATTTTTGATTAGCACGGGTGTCAGGGGTTATGGGGTTGAGAGGGAGAGATAGACCAGCCATGATTGACTGGCGGAGTAGACTATGGGCCGAATGGCCTAATTCTGCATCTATAACTTATGATAGACACAAACTGCTCAGAGTAACTCAGCGGGACAGGCAGCATCTCTGGATGGAAGGAATGGTTGACGTTTTGGATCGAGACCCATCTCCAAACCCAAAACGTCACCCATTCATTCTACCCAGAGACGCTGCCGGTGCCACTGACCTACTCCAGCATTTTGTGTCTATCTTCGGTGTTCCCCCCGCCACGGGTACCATGTAATCCCGTGCTACCTGCTCTATGGTCGGATAGTCGGCGACTAAACCGTCTCCCCCACCTGGTTTGCCAGGTGAGGAGGGGGCTGTGGACCCCCAGCAGGACCAAGAACAAGACCTGTCGAAGGGCGGATGAGCTTCTAGCGAGCCAACGGCCACCCACACTTCAGCAGAAGTTGCGATCACTGTCGTACATCAGCATTGTAAGGAATGATGATAAAGCACACACAGCAAAATCCTATACTTCCAGCGGCGGAAGTCCGCAGGAACTGGAGGACAGAGATGTGTGGTGCGTCCGTCACCGTTCCTGTCGGAAACCAGCACCACTACATCGCTGATGAATTCCACGAAGATAATATTAAAATTATAATTCGGTGTAAACCAGCACCTGTAGTCCCTTCTTACCTATAACTTATGAAGAGCTATCTCATTGACTATCTCTAACCTGAATATTTCCTGCCGGGGTCTGGGTTTAAAACGTTGTGAGATAACACTACTGTTATGTGCCTTGCTATGTCTATATATAATATATATATATATAAATATGCAGCTGCTATATAATAGGGGGATAAAACCTTTCCTGGCCTGCCCTGCCTACAGGTTATGGCAGGTTAATGATGAAGTTGCTCCTGGCCTGGCCCCTGAAGCCACAGATTGGAGTTGGATTGTGCTGTGTGTGAATATCTGGGATCCTACAGCGGGCCGGGCGAACCATGACCCAGGTGCCAGGGTCATGCAGAAACAGCAGGATAGCCGGCCCAATAGCCCTTTCAGCGGCTAAAGATTTGGGGGATTAAAATCCTGAAAAAAAAGCGACTTCTCAGCTGTTTGTTAATGAGTCTCCAGCCAGCCAGCAAACAAATCTAATCAATAGTTTATTAAAAAAAACGCACGCACGCACCCTCGGCATAAGGCTGCCAACCCCCACCCCCCCCCACGCCAGGGGCACTGAGTGTGGAGGCCAAATACCACACAGACAAAAGGCTTTCCCCTCTCAACGTTTGTGCAGTCTCCACTTTCTCACATAGCCCAGCCATTGAATGAAGCGTACTTAGGCCGGGACTCCAATTTCAGGCTGGGTTCAGGCATGGAGACTTGAATCCAGACAGTTGTTCCACGAGTCCTTTGTCGTGCCACTAAATGTTTTTGTTCTGTTTGAATAGAGTGGTATTGGAAAGTCATTAAGTAATGATAATTGTCCTAATCAGCAGGTCTTAGAGCAGGGTCTGAGGTGGGGAGGTGGGACACGTTTGTTCCTGATGGGGACGGGAGGGGAGGGGAGGGGCCCATCCCATCCCCCCCCCCCCCCCCAGACACTGTTTACTGTGCCCTTTCTCGGCGGTGGAAAGAAGCCTTCTTCCTCTCGTGGTCAGGGTAGGGAACGATGGCCTCTGTCACAGCAGCACAATAAACCCATCGAGTCCGCGGCCTCTCGTCAGGGATGAAATACAGCTTGTGATGAGACAAGTGGCTGTTGCTTTGATAATTAAAGGCATTTTATCTTAATTTGACCTGTTAGAAACTGTCCTTGCCGTGATTTATGATTGCACCGATTAGAATGGAAAACGACTGCAGTAAAACAGGGCCTCAGCATCTATTCCGATACACCCCTGTGGGCCCATTACACAGTCAACAGTGTGCGCCTGTACTCCAGTCAGCTGTAGGTATATGGATGGCACGTACTCCGAGGTACAGTGAAAAGCTTTGTTTTGCATGCCATCCAATAGATCTGTTTTGCATGCCATCAGATAATATTATACGTAAAAACAATCAAGCCAAGCTTAAGTGCAATAGGTAGAGTAAAGGGGAAGCCACATAGTGCAGAATATAGCTCTCAGTGTTGTAGTGCATCAGTTCCAGAGACAAAGTCCAATGTCCACAATGGGGTAGAGGTGAATCGGACCCTAGTTTATGGAAAGACCGTTCAGAAGTTTGATATAAGAGGGGTAAAAGCTGCTCCTGAATCTGGCGGTGTGCACTTTCAAGCTTCTGTATCTTCTGCCGGGTGGGAGCAGGGAGAAGAAGGAATGATCGGGGTGGGACAAGCGTTTGATTATGTCGGCTGATTTTCTGAGGCACAGTGAAATGTAGATGGAGTCAATGGAGTTCTTGTCTGTTTGTTCCTTGTGGAAAACTGTGTACGTTTGTTAGAAACAGTGAATTAATCTCAATCAAATAACCGTGGATTATAAAATAATGGTGTGGCAGGCAAACATATTGGTGAACAAATATATAGAGTCATGCAGATAAGATATGAAAATAAGCCATTCGGCCGCCTTTCATGCAAACCATCATGCACCCATTGTAAGGTAATCCTTCCTTAACTAATGTAGAATGCAAAAGTGCTGGAGTAACTCAACAGGTCTGACAGCACCTTTGGTGGACATCTTCTGTTCCCCGCAAGATTCCAACATCTGCATTTCTGGTAGTTGAGGCAGGTACTATCACAACGTTTATGAAACATTTAGACAGGAACATGGATAGGATAGGTTTTGAGTGACATGGGCCAAACGCGGGCATGTGGGACTATTGATGGGGCATGTTGGTCGGCGTGGGGAAATTGGGCTGAAGGGCCTGTTTCCACGCTGTATGACTCTATGACTCTCTCAGTGCTATTTGTGCAATGTGAGTATCAGTCTGTATCATACATTGTTGAATGTTGCCAGATATTTCTTATGTCAATTGAGCGAATGTACAAACTAAGACAATTTATTTAGTGATTCAGACAGTGGATTCGATGTTCTAATTTTATTTGATAATCATTCCGATTAAGTACCTTTTTAAAATTTTATTATATCAGTGATGCGAAAAAAATGCTGATTTACTGAGACATTGGGGTTTTCATGGGCTGTGGTTGTGATTTGCAGCAGAACCAAATGCAAGCTTGGAGTTTGGGGCCAAAGTGGATTGGTATATATAAAGAAGTGGTGAAAACTTAATATTTTGATAACATTTTTAGAAACATTGAAACATAGAAAAATAGATGCAGGAGTAGGCCATTCGTCCCTTCGAGCCAGCACTGCTATTCAATATGATCATGGCTGATCATCTAAAATCAGTACCCCGTTCCTACTTTTTCCCCATATCCCTTGAATCCTTTAGCCCGAAGAGCTAAATCTAACTCTCTTTTGAAAACATCCAGTGAATTGGCCTCCACTGCCTTCTGTGGCAGAGAATTCCACAGATTCACAACTCTCTGGGTGAAGAAGTTTCCCTTCATCTCAGTCCTCAATGGCCTGCCCCTTATTCTTAAACTGTGACCCCTGGTTCTGGGCTCCCCCAACATCTGAAAGATTTTTCCTGCATCTCGCGTGTCCTAAGAATTTTATATGTTTCTTAAGATATCCTCTCATCCTTCTAAATTCCAGTGAATACATGCCCACTCTTTCATCATATGCCAGTCCCGCCATCCCGGGAATTAACCTGGTGAACCTACACTGCACTCCCTCAATATCAATAATGTCCTTCCTAAAATTAGGTGACCAAAACTGCACACAATATTCCAGGTGCGGTCTGCCAGGGCCCTGCACAACTGCAGTAGGACCTCCTTGCTCCTAAACTCAAATCCTCTCACAATGAAGGCCAACATGTCATTTGCTTTCTTCACTGCCTGCTGTACCTGCATGCTTACTTTCAGTGACTGATGTACAAGCACACCCAGGTCTCGTTGCACCTCCCCTTTTCCTAATCTGACACCATTCAGATAATAATCTGCCTGCCTGTTCTTGCCACCAAAGTAGATAACCTCAATTTATCCACATTATACTGCATCAGCTATGCATCTGCCCACTCACCCAACGTATCCAAGTCACTGTGCGGCCTCATAACATCCTCATCGCAGCTCACACTGCCACCCAGCTTTGTGTCATCCACAAACTTGGAGATGTCACATTTAATTCCCTTATATATTTCCCAACCGATAATATATTATAAATAATTGGGGTCCCAGCACCGAGCCTTGTGACACCCCACTAGTCACTGCCTGTCATTCTGAAAAGGACCTGTTAATTCCTACTCTTTGATTCCTGTCTGCCAACCAGTTCTCTATCCATGTCAATACCCTACCCCCTATACCATGTGCTCTAATTTTGCACACTAATCTCTTGTGTGGGACCTTATCAAAGGCTTTTTGAAAGTCTAGATACACCACATCCACTGGCTTTCCCTTATCCATTCTACTTGTTTCATCCTCAAAAACTTCCAGAAGATTAGTCAAGCATGATTTCCCCTTCGTAAATCTATGCTGCCTTTCACCGAACGTGTCTCTGCTTTCCAAATGCGCTGCTATAACATCTTTCACAATCGACTCAAGCAACTTCCCCACTACTGATGTCAGGCTAACTGGTCTATAATTCCCTGTTTTTCCACTCCCTCCTTTCTTAAAAAGTGGAGCTACAGGAAATGATCCAGAGTCGAGAGAACATTGGCAAATGTTCACCAGTGCATCCACGATTTCTAGGGCCACCTCCTTGAGTACTCTTGGATGCAGACCATCTGCCCTCAGTCCCAACAGTTTACCTAACACCATTTCCTGACTAATGTGGATACCCTTCAGTTCCTCCCTCCCACTAGATCCTCGTTTCCCTAATATTTCTGGGAGATTGTTTGTGTCCTACTTAGTAAAGACAGAACCAAAGTACTCATTTCTATTTTCATCCCATTAAACTGTAAAACTGCAAGATTACATAATTGGATTATGTAATCTTGTGAAAACAATCCAAACTTGGATTGTTTACTCTGGAGTTTTGGAGGGTGTGGGAGACTAATGATCTCCAACTCACCACAGAGTTTTTGTTTCAATCTACTCCTGACATTCCATGTAATCTGTGTGGTGACAATACGATATATCCTGCTGATGTCTTTATAGGAGCTAACATTCTTAGTAACATTCTTTACTAACATTCCTTGTCAATCACAAAGTGTTCACGTCTCTGTAAAAAGGATACATACATAGGCACAAAATGCTGGTGTAACTCAGCGGGACAGGCAGCATCTCTGGAGAGAAGTACTGGGTGACATTTTGGGTTGATCCGAAATGTTACCCGTTCCTTCTCTCCTGGGATGCTACCCATCCCACTGAGTTACTCCAGCAGTTTGTGTCTATCCTCGGTGTAAACCAGCTTCTGCAGTTCCTTCCTACATATTGCAAATGTAAGTTGTTAATTATTCTGCATCGTGGCAGCAAAATGCCTTAAAGTGCAATAATATAATATAGGTTTAGGTTTATTATTGTCACGTGTACCGAGGTACAGTGAAAAGCTAGCCAAACTGATCAGATAATACTATACATAAATAGAGCAAAGGGGTTAACCCCGAGTACCGTTAACCCCGAGTTCCCACAAAGCAGAAGACTGCTCTGCAGCAAACCCATCCGCTGCGCTCCCAAACACTTGCCCGTTCGCATGGGTTGTCCATGGGTTGGGCGCTCTGAGGAGGATCTGTTTCACCACAGTGTGAATTGTGATCATATCTGACAAGGACAGGGAGTCAAATCAATATCAGTGAAATGAGAGCTAAAGGGACAAATAAAAAACTCTGGTCGGAGTAGTTTACAGGCTCCGTAACACAGGATTACAATGGAGAGTTGCGGAATCGCACAGCATGGAAACATGCCATTTGGCCCATCGTGTCCATGCTGACCAGCTGGAACTCTCCCTTATTAATCCGATCTCCCCCCCGTGTCCTTCTACATGTTAGAGATTCTGGTGCACATCTAGATACTTCGGAAATACTGGCATTGACCAGCTTCAACTAAATAAATTAACTGAAAAAACTTCAAAGTAAATTAGTCAGATAAGAAAAACCTGCAGCCTAAGAAACATCAGGAGGAAATTCAAACTTCCTATAGATTCAACAGATCAAACTAGCAATAATGGTTGGGCGATGAATGGATCCGTTTTCTAAATGAGGTAATGCCACCATTTGCAGAGCAGACCATTTTAGACCTTACGGTGTAGCGAAAATGTGGATAATAAGAATCCCAAAGGATTCTCCAGAGAAAAGTGATCACAATACGGTGGAATCGTGCATGTCCGTTATAAGAGGCAGAGGTTGGTCTGAAATTAGGTTCTTCAACTTAAATTAAACAAATTATTCTATGTACAGAGGGTACATTGGTTAAAGTAAGGTTGAGCCTAGTCTTGCCAGCAGTTCATTTAAATAAATGTTTTAACATTTTCGATTAAGGTACTTTCTATTTAGGGGAAACAAAATTGCCACTTGAAATTTGATCCCTCCAATGATTTCTAAGAAGGTTAAAGATACAATTAAATTTAAAGAGCAGGTCTGCAATGCTGCCAGGACAAATAGTAAGGTTGAGAACAGCAAGATTTTTAATGGTGGAAAAACTCAATGGGGTGGTGGATGGGAAAAATCACTGGCACTGACAAGATTAGTAAGAAATGTCAATGAAAATAATTTCAAGAGTTTTGAACGAATAGTGAGCGAGTGGCTTCTGTAAAGACAACAACAGAAAAAGTATAGCGTCGGAAGGAAATGCAGGCGCTGGTTTACATCGAAGATAGACACAAAATGCTGGAGTAACCAGCGGGACATGCAGCATCGCTGGAGAGAAGGAATTCGGGCAAAGTACAGCGGGGAATGGAGGGGTGACTGAAACATTAAACAAATATTTTACATCTCAGCACGGCAGAAAATCCAGTGCATGGAGCAGCAATTGAGAGACCCATGAATGCATGGACAGTACATGACCTCTTCCTCGCTGGTACAGGCATCTGAACAGTCCTTCCATAAGCTAGGGTAATGTCCGATTCACCTCTACCTCATTGTGGTAATTGGACTTTGTCCGTGGAACTGGTGCGTTACAATGCTGAGAACTATATTCTGCACTGTATCTTCCCCTTTGCTCTACCGATTGTACTTGAGTTTGAACTGATTGTATCCATGTAGAGTATGATCTGATCTGTTTGGATAGTGTGCAACACAAAGTTTTTCACTGTACATGTGACAATAATACTCAAATAACTAATGTAATTTAAGAGAAAGCTCTAGAAAGGTTGGGAAGTAACCGCAGGAGAAGTGCCTTGACCTGCAATCTACATCTACACCCATGGGTTCTATTGGATGTTTACTTTTTCGTTTAGTTTAGAGATACAGCATGAAAACAGGCCCTTTGGCCCACTGTGTCCATGCCAACCCATGGCAACCCATGGTTTCTAAAGCGGTTGGGTACTGAGTAGATGATATTTTGAAACTCCCCGATGCTGTAACACACACCACATGGGTTGCAAGGTAGCAAATGTGAGCCTGCTAATTAAAGGGTTAAATAAAACAAATGGAGAGATAAAGACTATCTCGTCTGATATCTACAATAAAACACAGGAACCCTTAATCAGTACTGTCGTACTTGCAAAGCAGGTAGCACAGTTACACAGCTGGTAGAGTTCTTCCTCACAGCACCATTGAAACCATGTCTCAATCCTGACCCTGGGTGCTGTTTGTGTGGAGTTTGCACGTTCCATCTGTGACCGTGTGGGTATCCTCTGAGTGCTCCGGTTTCCTCCCACATCTCAAAAAACGTGCGGGTTTGTAAGGAAATTGGCCCTCTGTAAATTGCCTCTAGTGTGTTGAGAGTTTCCACGCTGTATCTTTCAATCAAAGCCAGAGAATTATTGGGCAGAATCAGCACATTTTATGAAGGGGAAGTTGCCAAATCTGATAGATTTTTTCGAGGCCACCACACGGAGTGAGGGGGGAACCATTGGATGTAGTAGATCTGGTTATTCAAAAGTAATTTTAACTATAATGATAGAATGTACCACAAAATAAGGCTTACATAACAGAGTGGCATGGTAAAAGAGTCGGGCCAAGAGTGTGTATCTGGTTCCATATAACCCTTGGTTCTGTGATACCTTGGTCCTAACATGTACTTTGGTTCTTTGATGTGCCTTGTTTCTACGATGTATCTTGGTTCTATGACACCCTTGGTCCTATGAATGTGAGCCTGCTAATTAAAGGGATAAATAAAACAAATGGAGAGATAAAGACTATCTCGTCTGATATCTACAATAAAACACAGAAACCCTTAATCAGTACTGTAGTACTTGCAAAGCAGGTTGCATAGTTACACAGCTGGTAGAGTTCTTCATCACAGCACCATTGAAACCATGTCTCAATCCTGACCCTGGGTGCTGGTCGGTGGTCGGTGGGGGCGCTGCAATGGCGGCAGCCCTGTCAGCAGCGCATTCGTTTTTTCAACTTTTTTTTTTTTTTTAGTACGTTTTAACGTATGTTTTTAATGGTTCTTTGTGTGTTTTGTGTGGGGGGTGGTGTGGGGGGGTGAGGGGGAAACCGTTTCGGCCGCCTCCTCCATGGAGAGGCGACTTTTTCCAGGTCGCCTCCCCCGTGGCCTAACAGCAAGGATCAGCGCGGCCTTTCCCGGAGACGCGCCCGGGGCTTCAGCGTCGGGCGCAGCGTGGAGTCTCGGCGTGGAGCGGGCGAGCCCTCGCTGGGGCTCGCTGGAGGGGAGCGCTCCGTTTCGCTGGCCCTCGGCAGCCGGCAGCCTGAAGCCGCGCGCGGTCTGCACAGTTCCAGCTGGCGTGGCGTCTGCAGACCGGGATCCCTCGTGGGGGACCCGGGGGAAGAAGAAGCCATCACTGCCGGCCCGCGGCCAACTTCTACCGCGGGCGCGGTGGCGACTTACCATCACCCCTGGAGGGGAGCTTCGACCGCCGGCCCTGCGGTCTGCGGTGCTTCTGGCTGCAGCGCGGCGGGAACTTTAAACTTTAAATCTTCGACTGCCGGCCTGCGGCCTACACCAACCTAAAGCCGCGGTCTCCGGTGGGGAAGAGCAGACTCTGGACTTACCTGGACTTGTACCTTGTCCTTTTACCATCTGGACGCCCGCAGCAACGGCTGCGGAGGGTTGAGGTCCCGACCACGGGGGAAAATGGAGGAGGACTGGCCAAATTGTGTGCCTTCCACCACAGTGATGAATGCTGTGGTGGATGTTTATGTTAAATTTTTATTGTGTTTTTGTGTGTGTTCTTTATAATTGTACCGCTGCTGACATATTCATTTCACGCACTTATGTGCAATGTGACAAATAAACCGTATTGTATTGTATTGTATTGTATTGTATGATGTAACTTGGTTCTATCAGTCCCTGTTACCCTCCTGCATCTTGCCAAAGTAAACAGTCTCCGCATGTGAGCAGAAACAGTGAGTGTTGACTATTTACTAAACAATCCATCAGAGTTGGTCCCAGTCTTGCTTTGCCCCAATGTCCATGTGTGGGCCTTACAGAAAAGTCCTGGCCTTCAGGAGTGTTGTCAACTGAACTTTCTTCTCCCCGTGCCAACCTTGGAAAGGATTAACCGGTCGTGCTTGGTAGTGTGAATACCACGTTCTGATCTTCATGTGTAGGAAGGAACTGCAGACGCTGGTCAACACTGAAGGCAGACACAAAATGCTGGAGTAACACAGCGGGTCAGGCAGTATCCCTGGAGTGAAGGATTGGGTGACATTTTGGGTCGAGACATTAGGTCGCTTCATTTTAATGTTTATAAGGGATAGGAGCAGTATTAGGCCATTCAGCCCATCTACACCATTCAATTATGGCTGATGTATTTTTCCCTCAATCCCATTCTCCTGCCTTCTCTCCGTAACCTTTTACACCCATGTTAATCAAGAACCTGTCAAAATACCCAATGGTGGCCTCCACAGCAATGAATTCCACAGATTCACCATCCTCTGACTAAAGAAATTCCTCACTGTATCCTTTTTAAAGGCACACGCTGAAGATCAATTCCTCCACAGAACGTGGGCACGAACCCACTTTTGTTGTGATTCAGATACATTGAAAGTCCAATTGAGATGTGGGTGGGCAAGTTGCTGCTGGTGCCTGGCCTCTAGTGTCAAGGGGGAGTTCCCAGGAGATTCTTTCCTTTTCTGTTCGTTAAACAGTCACAGCAGAACTTCTAATTCCTGGTGTGAATCTCTTGGGAGCATAATGAAGGCCTGAAACTGTTGGATTAATTATCCCGTGAAAGAGGGACCCCCACTGGGTAGGGGAGGGGGAGGTGTCACGGGCAAAGACAGAGTGCCCTTCACCATTTAAGGATGGAACATCAAAATTGGGCACCCGTTAAGGTGTATCCATGAGCACATATGGGATTGGTCCCTGGTTGTAGTTCTGGCCCAGGGTCTTAACACTGACACCAGTGCCATGGATCAAAATATTATCCCCAATTCCACAATCAAAATAAAAGAGAAAACCAGACTAAAATATTGGTGTAAAAGACTGTCTGAAGCTTTCACACCCTCAGGATGTTCAAAGTCTCCTCTCAGCTTTACAAAGAAGTCTTTTAAGATGTTTTCACTTAGCTGAACCTACAACTTTTCACTTAGCTGAACCTACGACTTTATCATTTGTTTCACTGGTCTGGCCGGGTATGGTATTGGCTCGAACTTTGCTTTAGACTTCAGACTTTAGAGATACAGCATGGAAACAGATCCTTCGGCCCACTGAGTCTGCACCGACCAGCGATCACATCGTACACTAGCACTATCTTACACACTCGGGATAATTTACAATTTTACCGAATCCAATTAACCTACAAACCTGTACGTCTTTGGAGTGTGGGAGGAAACCGGAGTTCCCGGAGAAAACCCACGCAGGTCATGGGGAAAACGTACAAACTCTGTACAGACATCACCTGTAGTCAGGATTGAACCCGGGCCACTGCTCTACCGCTGTGCCACTGTGCCACCCTACACACCCGAAGAATTACATTGTCGCTCTTCACCCTAATAGGCAGCAAACCTGTGGCTGTTTCTTCACTGCTGTGAATAGTACCTGGAGCCTGAAAGAATGGTACCGAACCAGAACATCATGAGGATGTGGAGGCTTTGGAATGAGGAGGTTTACCAGAATGATAAACATAAAACGCTGGAGAAACTCAGCGGGACAGGCAGCATCTCTGGAGAGAAGGAATGGGTGACGTTTTGGTTCGAGACGTTTTGGTTGCTTCTTCAGATAGATGCCTGGATGAGGGGGCATTAGCTTCAGGGAGAGATTGGACAGACTTTGATTGTTTTCTCTGGAAAGGCGAAGGTTGAGGGGGGACCTGATAGAAGTATATAAAATTATGTGAGGGTATAGGAACCTGAGCGATAACTATTTTACACATAGGGTGACGGGTGTATGGAACGGGCTGCTGGAAGTGGTAGTTAAGGCAGATGCTCTCCCAACGTTTAAGAAACTTTAGACAAGTACATGGATAGGGTAGGATTAGAGGGATAAGGGCCAAATGCAGGCAGGTGGGACTCATGTAAATGGGGCATGTTGGTTGGTGTGCGAAAGTTGGGCTAAAGGGCCTGTTTCCACACTGTGCGGCTCATAAGTTGTAGGAGCAAAATTAGGCCACTCGGCCCATCAATTCTACTGTGCCATTTAATCATCGCTGATCTATCTTTGCTTTTCAACCCTAATCTCCTGTCTTCTCTATGACTCTGTGACTCTATGTCAGTTTGACTGGGTTTATACGTGAGCACGCAGCCCCAGTCTCTGGCGGACACCCTCACTGCATGAAGATTTATCATTGCTGGGACACGGTAGGGGACAGGGGCTGCTGTTACTGCGATCATTGCTTGATGCCATGGGCTGTCCCCACTTCCTACTGCCACCATCCATCTAGTTGATCGACTTTAATAGGAAACCCATTTGCCTGATTGTGTTGTGTTCCTTTAGTGACCAGGCAAATAAAAGCAAAAGAGGTTTGGGTAGGGGTGGGGGGGGGGGGGGGGGGGGGGGGGGGGGTGGAGAGAGAGAGTGTGGGGACAGTCAAAGAAAGAAAGAGAGAAAAACCATCATCAAATTCACATTCTTTTTCAATGGGAAAAAGGAATGAACTTTGACCTTGTAGTGAAATCCAATAGAAAGCATTTGTTCCCTGGTGTTGAGATGAATGAATGAGAGACCCCATGCTCCTCAATGGGCCTTTGATAGCAAGCTCTCTTTTTTTTGTTGTGTTAGTGGGGCAGTAGCTTTGTCTCTTTCCTTTAGCAAGCCCAGGTTTGTGCTCTCGGAGAGACGCTGGTTTTAGCGCGCATTTTATTAGCGAGGCCACGGCGTAATCTGACATTGATTGTTTCAACTAATTCTGCTTTGGATGTTTCTTCACGGGGCAGAGTTTTGGTGGTCCGAGCACACATTTGTAATGCTGCCCCCCGCCTCCCCCCCCTCCCCCCCCCCCCCCCCCCCGAGCCAATAGCTGGGACACGCTAATGCAGCCTATGTGACATGTTAAAGTTTGACATCGTTAATGGTTTGTGTTTCATTTGTAACGGGACGAGAGGACACACGTGTAAACAGCATGTTTCAGCATGACTGCACCAGGATTTCTAGGTCAGGACACGCGTGTGATCGTCACACGTGTAAGTTTAGGTGCGTGCGAGTCTGTGTGTGGGTGCGGGGATGTGATTGAGCCCGGCGCAGAGGAGAGGGTCTTCCATTGTTGCTGCTGGCGGAGACGGCGGTGAATTTGCACTGAACGCGATTCACCGCTTTAGGTGTGGTGGGTGCGCCTGGATTGAGTGTCAGTGCCAATCACGTGACCTCAAGACAGCCGAGAGCCTCCGTCAGGAGCTGGATGCCTCATTGTCATAAGTCATGTCAAAAGTGATAGGAGTAGAATTAGGTCCTTGGGCTCATCAAGTCTACTCTACCATTCGATCATGGCTGATCAATCTCTCCCTCCTAACCCCACTCTCCTGACTTCCCCCCCTAAACCCTGACCTTTCTGCCCTGGGCCTCCTCCACTGTCAGAGAGAGGCCCAGCACAAATTGGCCAGACATTGATAATCACATTGGCCAAGTCAGAATTTCAGTGTGTATGCAAAATATTCAATAAATTCCACTAACAATTGACGTTGAACTATTGATCACATTTGACTCCCAATCCTGGTTGTAGCCTGTCCTATTCATAAAACAGATTGCTTGCAACACGACACCTCTGGAATCATTTAGTTTTGCTCTCCCTCATTTGCCTAGATCTCTCCGTATTACCCACTCAAGAGTCAAGGGTCAACAGTGTTTAATTGTCAAATGTACCGGCAATGGAACGATGACCTTTTTACTTGCTGCAGCTTTACAGGCCCATAAACCCAATAAAGCACAAATAAATATACAATAATCAGTGACACAATAAATTAATATGGAATGGAATACTTTATTGTCACATGTGACAAGGCACAGTGAAAATCTTTGCTTGCACACTCAAGGCATTCAAACAGTCAGTGTCTGAAGGAACTGCTTTAAACCGAAGATAGTCACAAAATGTTGGAGTAAGTCAGCGGGACAGGCAGCATCTCTGGAGCAAAGGAATGGGTGAGGTTTCGGGTCAAGACCTTTCTTCAGACTGCGTGGGTTTTCTCCAGGAGTTCCGGTTTCCTCCCACACTCCAGCGGCGTGCAGTTTTGTCGGCTAATTGGCTGCGGTAAAATTGTAAAATGTCCCTAGTGTGTAGGACACTGCCAGTGTATGAGGGTGATCGCTGGGCTGAAGGACATGTTTCTGCACTGCCTCTCTAAACCCTAAACTAAGCTAAAAGCCGCAGAAACCTTTCCTGGTTTCCCAAACAGTCCGCACCTTTCCTGCTCGTTCCCAAATGGTCCAAGGTGCGCAGGATCTTTCTTGGAATGCTCATCCTTTCTGAGGCAGAGCGTGGAACAAGAGTGGTTAACGCTGTGTGCTGCGGAGATGGGTAACCTTGAGTCTGAAGGGTATTGATTGTGTTGCAATAAGGTTGTGGTTTCCGTCGATATTGCTCGGTATTGCCACGTGAGGGGCGCGAGGCTGGCTCCCCAGGCTACCCTCCCACTGTTTTCTGCCCTGCTTACACTCTTCGATTACTGCCTGGCACATCTACCCACAGCCACAGTCAGGATCAATAAAGCAGAGCGTGAGGAATTATCACTGCGAGTTCCAGTGCACTCTTGCCGCATCATATCGAACTTTATTTAACATCCACAAGATTCACACGGAAGGCCTTCCTGGAGTCAGTTTCTGCGGAGACCTTAAAACTGTTTCAGACAATGCTGCATTGTCAGTGCATAGATACAGGCTTGTTTTACTGCCTATAAACACAGGAAACCCCTTAAACAAGAGGCAGCTGCCTTCAAGAGGGACCTACAGCTAAAATAATCTGGTTGTCGCCAGTGAATCTTCTGCCTTGAATCGCAACGAGCTTGATCTGTTACAGTTAAAGAAACCTTTCAGCTTCACTTAGGGCTGAGAGGGGACACCTCTGTGAGCGATATACATTAGCAGCCCACTCTATCTGGGAGTGGGGAAGGTAGATGTCAGAACACCATATAATATAGGTATCAAGGAACTCTTTACACAGCTAAATAATACCTAGGAGGCCGATATGTGCTAACGGTATATTTTTTCTTTTAATATTTTCCTCATCCAAGCACAAGAGGTTGACTAGAAAGTTGAACGCATCAAGAATAAGGCAGTTAGCTTACTACAAGTTCCTCTAAAAGGTGACACTGTGGCACAGCTGGTAGAGCTGCAGCCTCTCAGCGCCAGACATCTGGGTTCGATCCTGACCTCGGGTGCTGTCTGTGTGGAGTTTGCACGTTCTCTCTGTGACCGTGTGGGTTTCCTCCCGTTTCCTCCCACATCCCAAAGACGTGTGGGTTTGCAGGTTAATGGGCCCTCTGTCAATGGCCCCTAATAGGGAGTGGATGAGAAAGTGGAATAACATAGAACTAATGTGAATGGGTTGTTGATGGTCGGCGTGGACCCGCTGGGCCAAAGGGCTTGTTTCCACGCTGTACAATTCAATCAATTAATAGACTGATGCCCTTTTTTCACTGATTTGCAACCTTCTTTTGTAAAACAGCGTAACCAGCGGGAGGACCAGCCCTAGGGGCACTGGCTGCTGTAGTGTTGCAGTTGTGGAAAGCTCTCCTCTTGCGAAGCTTGGAGCAGTTGTTCCACACGAGACGGTCTGGGTTCTGCCGGACGACTGTGTCTTTAGACTTTAGGGATACAGCTTGAAAACAAGCCCTTCGGCTCACCCATTCCACCAAGTCTGTGCCGCACTGCGTAAAGTTGTGAGGTTAACCATTCTTTCCGGAAGTGAGATTGGACGAGATACCACGGCACTGGCAGATTACAATTTAACCACCTGGAAATTTGGTGGCAATATCCTTTGCCTGGAGATTGGCAAAGAGTCGACGCGTGCAGTTACAAATGCTTGGACTGCATGTATCTGCCGTAGCAGCGCAAACCCTTCTTCTGAAGTCCTTGCAGTGGTCGGCAACAGAGTAAACAGAATGAAGAAGGGTCCCGACTGGAAACGTCGTCTGGCCATTCCCTCCACGGACGCTGCCCGACCCGCTGAGTTCCTCCCGCACTTTGTTTTGTGTGGTGGAGCTACACGATCAAGTCAAAAAAGCTTTTCACTGAACCTCGGTACACGTGACAATAAACTAAATTGGAACTGGTCCCACTGGAACTCCGGGGATCAGTCACGGAACGGACGGTGTGTGCAGGGAACACAGGGAAGGGTCCACATGATGGAAGAACTCCACAAAGTGCCCCAGGGGTAGAAAATCCATAAGACATTAACTAGCTTAGCAGAAGTAAATCTTCATCCCATCAGCTTTGGCAAATCGGTGCCTTGACATCGGTTCACACTGGTGAAAGATGGATTTACAGCAGAAACACTGTCAAAGAGTTTCTTTTAATAAATGAGGCTGAACACTTGGAACGAGTCCAGGACAGAGAGTGAAGGAACTCCTTCTCAGTCATTCAAAAACTCATTGGCTGATGCAATGAGCGATCTGTCAATATTTCTCTTTAGATGGATAGCTAACATGGGTCGAGTGAACCTTTTTGTCTGTATTTAACTTCTGATTCATGTATATGCAGCAAGGTGGCGCAGCGGTAGAGCTGCTGCCTACAGCGCCTGAGACCCGGGTACGATCCTGACGACGGGTGCTGTCTGTAAGGAGTTTGTACTTTCTCCCCGTGACCCTGCGCGGGTTTTCTCCGGGTGCTCCGGTTTCCTCCCACACTCTAAAGACGTGCAGGTTTGGAAGGTAATTGGCTTCAGTAAAATTGTAAGTTGTCCTTAGTGTGTGTAGGATAGTGTTAGTGTTGCTGGTCGGCCTGTACCTGCGCTGTATCTCTAATCTAAAGTAAATGTTCTCTGCTGGATCTGCGGAGGGCCACAGCTCGAGCAATGACAAAGTGGAACAGCAACGTCTTGTGCCTCAGTCACCCTCCCCCCACCCCCCCACTCCACACTTCCTGCCTTCCAGCTAAATGGCTGATCAGGTTTGCCTTCCAAGCCATGATGGAGTGATTGGCTTGCAAATTTGTTTCATTCTTTTATTTTTATTTTTGTAATTGTATTCTGCCTTTAGTCTTTCGGGACCTCCCTACTCTTCAGGAACCAGAGGGGCTTTGCAGAAATCAGAGAGAGCAGTTCCCAGTGCCCTTGGGGAATGCCATAGGTCAGCTCAGACAATGGGCACTTTGATAGAGGGTCTGTGCAAATGTAAATCTGTAACGAGGAAGAATAGGCATTCTGCTGAGAGGAGTGCCTTGCATTAACAGGGAGTGGGGGTCTGAAAAAGGGTTTTAATCACATTTTCTTTTTGTGCTTGTTCAGAGGCAGCTTGGTTACCAGAGGCTGAAGCGTTGTTTAACCCTTGTTGCCTTCAGAGGGTGTTTAGATTTTTGAGAGCTCCACTCTACGATTCAGTCCGGGTAGGCACCTTTTTAGAGGCTTGGACAGAGTTTCATCGACCTGCCCCGGTGCTGTTGTCCTGTTCACAGCCCTTTCACACACGTAAAAACACTCGCTGACGAGCTTTACAGAAGGGAGTGAGATGCTGCAACAATAATTTTAATAGAGAAAGGATTTTTCCATTTGCCTTGTCCAAGTGATTTCTTCCCACAACCTGCCTCTCAAGGGTGATGGTGACAGCACTGACTGAAGACTGTAGGTTAGAAATGGCTTTTAGTGACATTAGCAAATGAATGCTTAACCAGTTTGTATGACATTTCCCTGTCTGCTAATTTAAAATAAATGAGTTACCACCTTTGTTAAGAGGGCAGACAGATGAATGTTGGATGAATGCATATTATTACCAGCGGTAATCTCCCTCCTTGTATCTGGTGATGTCTCGGCTTGACAGGAAGTGAAAGAACAACCACCTTCTGACAGATTAATTTAGACCTGGTCATTTAATTAAAATAGTTAGAAGGGATCAGAACACAGAAATAAATAGAGGGGAGGAAACATGGGAAAACCGGAGAGGTGAAAGAGCGATGCAATGAAGGAAGGTGCAAAAAACGGGCGTTACGGTGGCGCAGCGGTACAGTCGCTGCTTTACTGCGCCAGAGACCCGGGTTCGATCCTGACTACGGGTGCTGTCTGTACGGAGTTTGCACGTTCTCCCTCTGATTGTGTGTGTTTTCTCCAGGTGCTTCGGCTCCGGTTTCCTCCCACATTCCAAAGACGTGCAGGTTTGTAGGTTAATTGGCTTCAAATGTCCCTAGCGAGTAGGATAGAGCTTGTGTACAGGCCATCGCTGACCAACATGGAGTTGGTGGGACGAAGGCTGAGGGGTGATCTGATAGAGGTGTATAAAATCACAAGGGCAATAGACAGGGTGAATGCACAGTATGTTTAACCCAGAATAGGGGAATAATATTTAGTGTTTTCTGAGTCATTTGTAACTGTCACAGCATGTCATGTTGTTACGTATGCGGAGCACCAAGGCAAATTCCTTGTATGTGAATACTTGGCCAGTAAACTTACTTACTTACTTACATTCTGGTGAAACTCCTCTGCCCCTGTTCCAAAGCCTCCACATCCTTCCTGTATTGGGGCGATCAGAACTGCACGCAATACTCCAATTGTGGCCTCAGCAAGGTCTTGTAAATGGGACACTGTTTGTGGATGGGGACCTCACCCTTCCCTCACTCAAGGCTGTCCCAGCCTTGCTTCAGCTCAACAAACCTAACTGAGAGTAGTTCCACGTGTCTGTATGTCTCTCAGCACTGCTCTGGGTATTCTTTTATGCTCTCCGTAACTGCTAGCTCTGAGCCCGTCTAACGGAAAGAATCATGGGAATCAAAAGACATATCCATTGTAAAATATCAAGCTGAAATTTGAAAACATTTCTAGCTATTGGTTGTAAAAAAGGGCTAATTTCAAAGTGTTTTTTTCCTACACATATTGCAAATGTTACAGAAGCAGGGGGGGGGGGGGGACCTCATTGAAAATGTCCGAATAGTGAAAGGCCTAGATAGAGAGGATGTGGAGAGGATGTTTCCACTAGTGGGATAGTCTAGGACCAGAGGCCATTGCCTCAGAATAAAAGGACGCTCCTTTAGGAAAGAGTTGAGGGGGAATTTATTTGGTCATGGGATGGTGAATCTGTGGAATTCTGCCACAGAAGGCTGTGGAGGCCAAGTCAATGGATGTTTCAATGGCAGAGATAGATAGATTCTTGATTAGTATGGGTGTCAAGTGTTATGGGGAGAAGGCAGGAGAATAGGGTTTGGAGGGAGAGATGGATCAGCCATGATTGAATGGCGGAGTAAACGATGGGTGAATGGCCTAACTCTGCTCCTATCACTTATATCACTTTCCTCAGTAGCTGTGCTGGGTTTCCAAGGTTACGTCCGTGCCCGGGTGCCTCTTGAGAATGAACACACGGTGTCCACGGGCAACCATGGGTGATTTCCGGGACTAGGCCCCACGCAGGGGGGGGGGGGGGGGGGGGGGGTTAACTGAATCCTGGTCATTTGATATTTAGTAATAAGAATATTTGGTCATTTTTGTATTGTAGTGGTGAGTGTGTTGTCATCGTTTGTTTTTGTTAATATTTAGTCTTGATAAAAATAATTAGTCATGCTGGAGAGCCTTAATGTGGAACTCCGGGAGCAGAAGGCCTTGGGCCGAACCTGCAAGACAGAAGAAGGGTCTCGACCCGAAACGTCACCCATTCCTTCTCTCCAGAGATGCTGCCTGTCCCGCTGAGTTCAGGGCCTGTCCCACTTGGCGTCACGCTGATGGCGCATCACGAAGATTTTGTATATCACAAAATCCTGCGACGCCCCGCGCGGCCACGCGTCACTGCCTATGTCATCGCGCACCACGCGTGCATCACGTGCGTGTCACGACGCTCGCGTCATGTGTCTTGACGCGTAAACGATGTAGCGTAAATTACACGCAAATGACGGCCAAGTGGGACAGGCCCTTTACTGCAGCATTTTGTGTCTATCTTCGGTTTAAGCCGGCATCTGCAGTTCCTTCCTACAGACTTTAATTGGCAATGTCAGGCCCAATCAATGGAAGCTCTGCGTTAATTGGTGATTTGATATAGTGTTAAACCTCTCTATTTTGGGGGGCTTTTATAATCAATTGAATGAGGAAGGGAAAGGCTTTTAATTGACCTAATCTCAGGTGTTCTAAGCGAGCGCAGCTCATTCACAATTGCCGATTGATTCCTATGTTAAGGAATGACAGGCACGTTGCCGTTGGTTGCTTCTGCAGCATCACAGCCCCGCCGTCTGATTCACAGAACGTTTGCAGAAAGTCATACAGCTCGCATTCTCTGCCAGAGCTAGTGGGGAAAGTGCAGAGGAAGAGAGGTCTTTATTTTTTTAAAGTCACCTTTCTTCAGACTCTAGACGTTTGAGAGAAGGGCGGCACGGTGGCGCAGCGGTAGAGTTGCTGCCTGACAGCGCCAGTGACCCGGGTTCGATCCTGACCACGGGTGCTGTCTGTACGGAGTTTGTACGTTCTCCCTGTGACCGCGTGGGTTTTCTCCAGGTGCTCCGGTTTACTCCCACCTGCCAAAGACGTACAGGTTTGTAGATTAATAGCCTTGGTAAAATTGTAAATTGTCCCTAGTGTGTAGGATAGTGCTAGTGTATGGGGTGATCGCTGGTTGGCACAGCCTTGGTAGGCCGAAGGGCCTGTTTCCGTTCTGTAACTCTAAACTGATACTAAGATACATCACAGAAACAGGCCCTTCGGCCCACTAAATCTGCGCCGACCAGCGATCCCCATACTCTATCCTACACACTAGGGACAATTTACATTTACAGAAGCCAATTAACCTTCAAACCTGTACGACTTGGAGTGTGAGAGGAAACCAGAGCACCCGGAGTAAACCCACGTGGTCACAAGGAGAACGTGTACAGATACAGGATAAAGAGAATAATGTGGATAACATGTAGAGCAAGATAAAGTCCAGTAAATTCCAATTAAAGACAGTCCAAGGGTCTCCAATGAGGTAGTTTTTAGCTCAGGATTGCTCGCCAGTTGTGGGAAGGATGGTTCTGTTGCCTGATAACAGCTGGGAAGAAACTGTCCCTGAATATGGAGGTGTGCAGTTTAATACTTCTGTACCTCTTGCTTGATGGGAGAGGGAAGAAGAGGGAGTGACTGGGGTGCGACTCGTACTTGAACATGCTGCTGGCCTTGCCGAGGCAGCGTGAGGTGTGGATGGAGTCAATGGAAGGGAGGTTGGTTTGTGTGTATCCTGGGCTGGGCTGCGTGTGTCCACAACTCTGCAATTTCTTGTGTGGATAGTGAGGGAGTTGATGAGTCCAGTGTGGGAAGACATTGCACTGCGACCTACTACTTACTACACTGTGGTATCAGGCTTCCTCATCCCGCCCAGCACCTTCTGTCTTTACTTTGAGTCGGTCTGATATCGGGAAGTCAGACAAAAGACATAAGCGGGGATTTTTTTTTCTCTCTCCCCTTCAGCGAGCTGCTCACAGAGGCTCGAACAACATCAGTGTGTTGGGGCAGTAACCCATACATAACCCTTCAACTGCCAGAGGCGGTGGTCTGCTGACAGACTCGCTGGGGGTCTCCCTTCTGTCAAGGCCTCCGGATGGTCAGCAGGCGGTCCCCCCCAACATGCCCAGACCGGTTAACGTGAGGCAGAGAGACGGCTGGGTCTGCCTCGCTCTCTCGCTCGCTCGCCCGCCCGCTGCCCTTTGGGCCGTCTCCATTTGGAATATTGTCTAATGAGGACCTGATGTCTTTTCTTCGTCAATGATGGTCGAGCCTTCTGATTAATCCCTCGCTGTACTGAATATTCAGTGGGAACCAGAGATGCACAACACTGCCTTGGAAGGGAGGTGTGTATGCATGCGCGTGTTTGTGTGTGTGTGTGTGTGTGTGTGTGTGTGTGTGTGTGTCTTCGTGTGTGTGTGTGTGTGTGTGTGTGTGTGTGTGTGTGTGTGTGTGTGTGTGTCTGTCTGTTTGTGTGTGTGTGTGTGTGTTAGTGTGTATGTTCATGTGTGTGTGTTCGTGTATGAGTGTGTGTTCGTGTGTGTGTGTTTGTGGGTGTGTGTGTGTATGCGTGTGTGTGTGTGTGTGTGTGTGTGTGTGTGTGTGTGTGTGTGTGTGTGTGTGTGTGTCTGTTCGTGTGTGTGTGTGTGTGTGTTAGTGTGTATGTTCATGTGTGTGTGTTCGTGTATGAGTGTGTGTTCGTGTGTGTGTGTTTGTGGGTGTGTGTGTGTGTGTGTGTGTGTGTGTGTGTGTGTGTGTGTGTGTGTGTGTGTGTGTGTGTGTGTATGTGTATGTGTGTTTGTCTTCATGTGTGTGTCTTCGTATGTGTGTTTGTGGGTGTGTGTTCATGTGTGTGTGAGTGAGTGTGTGTATATACACATGTGTGTTCTTGTGTACGTGAGAGAGAAAGTGTGCGAACATGTGTGTCAGTGTTTGTATGCATATGCGTGTGTGTGCATATGTGTGTGTGCCTGTGTGAGTGTGTGTGTGTGTGAGGGAGAAGGAGAGAGGGTATATTTGTTATTTTGTGTGCATACTTGCTTGTATGTGTGTGTGTATGTTGGTGTGTGTGTGTGTGTGTTTATGTGTGTGTATGTGTTTGTGATGTGGGCTCGTGTGTGCGTGTGTGATCCACCTACAACTCACACCAAGTGCACAGTGTCATTCATTGCCGCAGATACTGAATGCACTCAATTACCATCTAAATTATACTCATAAATTCTGGCTCCAAACCACATATTGAGAAGGGGGTTAGAGCATGTGCTGTGCCCCCCCCCCCCCCCCCCCCCCTCTCCTCCATCCCCCAGTCCTCCTTTATCCTCACTCAAGCTGTGCTCAGCTCTCTCTTCCCTGGGGTCTGCCAGGATCGCCATTGATTGACTTTTTTTGTTTTTTCTGGTTTTGTTAAACAGCTCTTGCCTGGTGGCTCATTATGTCTGAGTTCTGCATAATTCATTGATAGAAAATATCAGGGAGCCCACAGAGCTGAAGGCTTTTCAATAATTTAACCCGTTCCCCTCTGGATTCTCGCCGCGCTGGTTCTCTGTGGAAACATGGAGAGAGAGGGATGGGGGTGAGAGAACGGATGAGGTGAGACTAATTAGAGGCATGGGTGATAGAGAGAGGGTGTGGGGGGGGGGAGAGCGGGAATGACAGAGAGAGAGTGAGAGAGAGAGAGAGAGAGAGAGGGTGAGGCAAGAGCAAAGGTAAAATAGATCTGACAAGAGGAGGGGAGGGGGGGGGGGGGGACACTTGATCAAAGAGTGGGGAACTTAAAGAACTGTTTCATGGAAGGAATTGGTCATCAATTGAGAGGAAGGGATGTTTAATGAGAACACAAAGCGGGAGAGGCTGGGGGAAGGGAGAAGAAGCCACAGTCAGGGAAGATGTTAGTTTGCAGTGGGGGCTTTTGTGACCGATCGGAGGGGAGGAGAGGGGGGTAGGATGGGGGGCAGTGGAGGTGGGTACTGATGGGGTTTAATCCCGAGGATGAGAATCTTCAGCTGGAGGCGTCAGGAATCGGTGCAGATCAGCAGGGGCCGAGTGTGGGTGAGGCTGGTGAGTGAGGCTTGGGGGTGGCCAAGGCATGGATTCTGGAGATGGCAGCGAGCAGGATGAGTTAGGACCAGAAACTGACACGTTGCTTGGAGCGGATACTAGGTTCTGATCTCTGACATTGCAAACAGTGTCAGTGTAAAGGCTGCAAAATATAAAGAGAGTGAAGCTGATAGACAAACAGGATGCCCCTCTCCTTAAACCCATGTTTGTGCCGGAGTCTTACAGCACGGAAACAGACCTTTCGGCCCAATTTGCCCATGCTGACCAAGGTGCCCTATCTGCCCGTGTTTGGCCCGTATCCCTCTAATCCTTTCTTATCCATGTACCTGTCCAAATGTCGTTAAACGTTGCAATACTGCTTGCCTTAACTACCTCCTCTGGCAGCCTCGGTGTGAAATATTTGCCCCTCAGGTTCCTCTCTCGCCTTCAACTTACAGTAAGTCCCCTAGTTCTTGATTCCCCTACCGGGGGGTGGCTGGATAGTCAGTGAAAATGAGGGCATTGTGCGCTTGAAGCCGTGGATCTCATCAGCTAATAGTGGATAGACACAAAGTGCTGGAGTAATGCAGGCAGCATCTCTGGAGAGAAGGAGTGGGTGACATTACGTGTCAAATCTGAAGAAGGGTCTCGACCCAAAACGTCACCCATTACTTCTCTCCAGAGACGCTGCCTGAGTTACTCCAGCAATTTGTGCCTATTTTCGGTATTAAACTTAGCATCTGCAGTTCCTTCCTACGCATTTCCTCGGTCCCGCCAGATAGTCAGGTACCAGAAAGGGTCCAGGATTGAACCCGTGGCTGTTCTGATCTCCGCAGCTCGGCTTTGTACTGGGTCCACTGACTAGAGTGCAGGCGAGCTGAGCTCTGAAATATGACTCTATTGAGCGGGAGGCTGGGGCAGAGGGTGTGGGTGCATCCAAGGGCTGCTTTGTGCAGTGATCAGGGTCTCTTGTTGTGAGGGCGGATCGATGCGGTGCTGGATGTGCGGGAGGAGCCGGTCGAAGGCATGCTTGCCCGGCTTTACTGATGCACTATCGGGGGAATCGATTTCTGCTGCTGTTGCCGTGAGCTGAAATCTTTTAGTAGGAGGGGAAACATTTTCAGAGATAATGTGCAGCAGGATCCTGCTTCCAGACAGGAGTGAGCAGTACAGCGCTGATCTCTCTATTGAAAAGCTTGCTCCCATTTGATATATTACTCCCCTGTGTGGCAACAAACTGATGTGAGTTATTTCGAAATTCATTGCAAATTCTATCACGGACGCAGGTTATTATTTTTCTGTGAATCTGTTTATGGATCACAAAGCTATGGCGTTGACAGCACTTAGAACATAGAACTGTACAGAACATGAACAGGCCCTTCGGCCCACAATGTCTGTGTCGAACAGGATGCCAAGACCGTTTCTTATCTACCAGCACTTCCATGTGCCTCTTAAAGGTCACTATCTTATAGAAACATAGAAACATAGAAATTAGGTGCAGGAGTAGGCCATTCGGCCCTTCGAGCCTGCACCGCCATTCAATATGATCATGGCTGATCATCCAACTCAGTATCCCGTACCTGCCTTCTCTCCATACCCTCTGATCCCCTTAGCCACAAGGGCCACATCTAACTCCCTCTTAAATATAGCCAATGAACTGGCCTCGACTACCCTCTGTGGCAGAGAGTTCCAGAGATTCACCACTCTCTGTGTGAAAAAAGTTCTTCTCATCTCGGTTTTAAAGGATTTCCCCCTTATCCTTAAGCTGTGACCCCTTGTCCTGGACTTCCCCAACATCGGGAGCAATTTTCCTGCATCTAGCCTGTCCAACCCCTTAAGAATTTTGTAAGTTTCTATAAGATCCCCTCTCAATCTCCTAAATTCTAGAGAGTATAAACCAAGTCTATCCAGTCTTTCTTCATAAGACAGTCCTGACATCCCAGGAATCAGTCTGGTGAACCTTCTCTGCACTCCATCTATGGCAATAATGTCCTTCCTCAGATTTGGAGACCTCTGCCTCCACCACCACCCCCGGCAGCATGTTCCAGGCCCCCGCCACTCTCTGTGTAAAAAAGTTATCCCACTTTCACACCCACTCCCTACACACTAGAGGCAATGTATAGAGCGCCAATAAGCTTACAAACCCGCACGTCTTTGGGATGTGGGAGGAAATCGGAGCACCTGGAGGAAACCATATGCGGTCAGAGGGAGAACGTGCAAACTCCACACAGACAGCATTGGATGCCAATATTGAACCCGGGTCTCCGGTGCTGCGAGGTAGCAGCTTCGAGTGTACTCGATGGGCCGAATTCTGCTACTATAGCTTATGAACATGTGAATCCAGAGGAGGGGATGTAGGTGGAAGGGGATGGGGGGGGGGGGGGGGCAGGATAATGGGAAATATGGGGCATCGACGCTGAGCTCATTCAGTGATTCCTCCCCTCACACACTTGGGAAATGACAACAAATTGCAATATATCGGTGGAAGCAAATGGAAGTGGAGCAAGACAAATCTATTTCTGACAGGTCAGGTTTGGTCGGATCAATCTACACCTGAGGGGACAACCCGTTAGGGAAGTGGAGCTTCGATTGCGAGAGCTTTCCTTTTTAAAATTATTTACGTTTCAATGCAGTAATGTGTTTACTGATGATCCTGCTTATAAATCAGCGTCACTGTAGCAACAAAGGCCTCTCTTAAGCAGTAAATATTTCAAGTAATTAATATCTCTATTGCCGCCTGTCCCCTGGCATTCAGTGTTGTTTATTTTATTGACCCCTTGGGCTGAAGCCTTCAACGAGTACGTTGGCCAAATGGTCACATTGAAGAGACCAACCAACAACGCCCCAAACTGTGGCCAAAGTCCAGACCCAAACCACTCCTAAGTAATGCACACATCTGGACCAAGATCCACTATCCTCTGTAGGTTCCACTGGCCTCTTTTGAATGGGTCTGGACTCACCCAATGAATCTCCTGCCAAGTGCTTTAAATCTAGTAAAGTACTTAGAAGTGCAGTCATAATTGTAATGTGGAAAACACAGGTGATAGGAGTTGGCTTTGGTTTGGCATCTAAAGTAATAGGTGGCACCTCCACCATTGCGGCACTCCCACCTCGCTGTGACAAAACAGAAAACGCAGGCAGCACCCACAGGTCAGGCAGCATCTGCGGAAAGGGATGTTTTGGGTCTGAGACTCCGAGCCAGAACCTCTGGTTCTGCTTCCAGTACCTGAGTGCTTCTAACATTTTCTGTTTTTATTTCAGGTTTCTGGCATCTGCGATTTTCTTTTTTGCTCTTCCACCTCTTTACTGCACCAAATCGCCAATCTTCAATAATGCCACCATAGTCATAGAGTCACACAGCAAGGAAACAGGCCCTTCGGCCCAACTCGTCCAAGCCAACCAAGATGCATCATCTAGGCTAGCCCCATTTGCCTATATCCCTCTAACCCATTCCTATCCATGTACCCATCCAAATGATTCGCCTGATCCTAAGCCCTCTCAGGATACGCTGATGCTGACGGCATCATAACCGTATCTCAGCACCTTTTTAATTTGGTCATTGTGCTCATAGACTTGAAAAGTTCTATGTATGAGATCTGAACTTGTTTTGGTTTGTCACCATAAGGTGCCACCATCCAAGGGCAATGTTGGAGCTGTCTGAGAGCATGCCTTTCTCTCTTTCTAGCAGCAGAAATCACTGAATGCCATCTGGCAATGGGAACCATGCGATGCCCAGAATCCTGCCTCCCTGGACACCAGGGAGTGACCCAGGAATGGAAACTAGATTCAAATTCCTGCATTTCTCCATTTCTCTTTGACTCTGCAACGTCCCCTTGCCCTATGATCCTCAGAAGACTCCTCCATTTCCAATCCATGGTCCACGTCTTCTATCATTCGCATCATGATCGGCAGCTGGGTCTTTAGGTGTTCCAGTCCTGATCACCACCAAACACTTCGTACTCTCGTTTTCACACCTTCCCCTTTATTATCTCTGTTTCCCTCTCCCCTGATGCACAGTCTGAAGAAGGGCTCGACACGAAACATCGCCAATTCCTTCTCTCCAGAGATGCTGACTGTCCTGCTGACTTACTCCAGCATTTTGTGTCTATCTTCGGCGTAAACCAGCATCTGCAGTCCCTTCCTACACACTTTGTAAACCTCTCTGTCTTCTCTCTGTGCTCCCCTCTTTCAACGAACTCCATGAACATGATGTATTTAACCAAGCTTAAAGGCGTTTGTCCTAATGTCTGCATTTAAACTTGGGCTGAATTTTTACATGCGTGAAACAGTACCGAGAACAGTTAGTCATTCTCCTCTGAAACTCCTTGTGTGAGGGGTGAGAGGGGGAGGAGTGGTGGCTACCATATCAAAGGTGGCAGATACATGCAAGGTGATGTTAGGATTCTATGTACGGCAGTGGGCAGTTTATTTACTAGCCCAGTCACCTTCCAGCTCCCACGACCTCATCTTTGTGAACCCTGGCCAAAGTCGCAACCGATTGTAACTCTTTGGATTCTGCAGTGACCAGAATAACTCAGGAGCCAGAATATCTGCAAGTAAACAGGAGCGGATGCCAGCAGGCAGTCTGGTTAATTCACACTGGCTGCTCGCACAGCTACAAAACCACTGTAAAATTAGCTTTTGCTGTGCTTGAGGCAAAACAAAATTTGGACAAAAATATCAGTATTCCTGCCCTCTGGGTCTCTATCTATCTGTGTGTCTGTCTGTCGGTCCGTCCATTTTCAAAATTGTTCATTGCAGATGGAATTAAAGAAGGATGAAATCTATCTTTAGCTCTGATGCCTTTGATCCAAGTGATCACCTATAGGATCACAGGACGTGGAGGCACAATTAGTTCTCAGCCAGTTCGTCCTTGTGACTCTTTATGAAAACATGGAAACATAGAAATTAGTTGCAGGAGTAGGCCATTCGGCCCATCGAGCCAGCACTGCCATTCAATATGATCATCCTAAATCAATACCCCGTTCCTGCTTTCTCCCCATATCCCTTTATCCCGTTAGTCCTAAGAGCGATATCTAACTCTCTCTTGAAAACACCCAGCGAATTGGCCTTCACTGCTTTCTGTGGCAGAGAATTCCACAGATTCACAACTCTCTGGGTGAAAAAGTTTTTCCCTATCTTAGTCCTAAATGGCCTACCTCTTATTCTTAAACTGTGACCCCTGGTTCTGCACTCCCCCAACATCGGGAACATTTTTCCTGCATCTAACGTGTCCAATCCCTTAAGAATTTTATATGTTTCTATAAGATCCCTCTCATCCTTCTAAATTTCAGTGAATGTAAGCCCAGTCGATCCATTCTTTCATCATATGTTAGTCCCGACATCCCGGGAATTAACCTGGTGAACCTATGCTGCACTCCCTCAGTACCAAGAATGACCCTCCTCAAATTAGGAGACCAAAAACTGCACACAATACTCCAGGTGCGGTCTCACCAGGGCCCTGTACAACTGCTTTAGGACCTCCATGCTCCTAAACTCAAATCATCTCGCAATGAAGGCCAACATGCCATTAGCTTTCTTCACTGCCGGATGTACCTGCATGCTTACTTTCAGTGACTGATGTACAAGGACACCCAGGTCTCCTGGCACCTCCCCTTTTCCTAATCCGACACCATTCAGATAGAAGGGCCTCGACCCGAAACGTCACCTATTCCTTCGCTCCATAGATGCTGCCTCACCCGCTGAGTTTCTCCGGCATTTTTGTCTACCATTCAGATAATATACTGCCTTCTTGTTCTTGCTACCAAAGTGGACAACCTCACGTTTATGACCTGATGTGGCTTTGGAGAGGGTACGGAAAGGATTTATCTAAATGCTGTCTGGATTAGCTATTAGCTGCAATGAGAGGCTGGATGAACTTGGAAACCTGATGGAAGTACTATATAAAACGATGAGAGGCATAGATAGGGTAGGGCAGACAAGCAGCATTTCTGGAGAGAAGGAATGGGTGATGTTTTGATTTTGTTTCTTCAGTGTCTGAAGAAGGATCTGGACCCGAAACGTTGTCCATTCCTTCTCGCCAGAGATGCTGCCTGTCCTGCTGAGTTACAACAGCATTTTGTGTCTATCTTTAGTGTAGTGCTGTGTTCAAGAGTTTAATTGGGTCAGGATCTCGCCTATGCAACTGTGCACAGTTTATGCTCCTACAGCAGGAGCAGGTTTATTCAACAATGTTGCCAATGCTGAGCTGAGTCAGAGTGGAGACTCGGCTCATCTGTGCCAGATACTTCAGTCCTGAGGCACCCAGGGATCGGACACAGAGAGCATGTTCTCCACAGACGCTGCCTGACCCGTTGAGTTACTCCAGCACTGTGTGTCCTTTTGTGTAAACCAGCAACTGCAGTTCCTTTTTTCCACACTTAGAGTTAGGTTTAGGTGTTGGTTTATGATTGTCACATGTACCGATGTACAGTGAAAAGCTTTGTTTTGCATGCTATGCAAACTGATCAGATATACCATCCATAAATACAATCAACCCAAACTCAAGTCTGGAGAAGGGTCTTGACCCAAAATGTCACCCATTCCTTCTCTCCAGAGGTGCTGCCTGTCCCGTCGAGTTCCTCCAGCATTTTGTGTCCATCTTTGGTGTAAACCAGCATCTGCAGTTCCTTCCCACACAAACTCAAGTACAGTAGGGGGAAGATGCAGAGTACAGAGAAGGTTCTCAGCATTGTAGAGCGTTGATTAAAACTTGGCAAATATCACCGCAAACCTTGGAGGGGTCAGACCCAGCTTGTGTGTGGGTCTGTTTGCGGGGCACGTTTCAACTCAGGCGGAACATACAATTTGGCACAGTCTGGAAATTCTGCACTTACTCCTCCCTCAAGTATCCGGGAGGAGAATCAGGGTTAATCCTTGGGGGTCTGTGTTTGTCGAAAAATATAAGTCGCTCACCAGGGAATTGGAACAACCTTGAATTGTACCACAGCCCAGGGAGTGCGCAAAACACCTTTTGTTTGTTTGCAAGCGGTGAATTATGTTCTAGAAGTACTTTATACAGCAGGGAAATGGTTTGATTTAAAACTCCCATCAACAGAGGCCCAGGAAAGGCTCAGGGGCCTCTGACGTAGGTGGCGGGCTCGGTGCCAGGCCTGATGTGATCGCGGGGCCTCCTCTGTCTCTGGTATCGCTGACACTCTCCCTAATGGGGGGGACACGAGTTCCCAGCATCGCCGCCACTGGGTTTGGGTGCTTGTGTTCTGTTTGACACAAGATCATATTAGCAGCAAGCGAGCTGACGAGCTGACAGGTCAGAGAGGCGCCGGGTCAAGGCATGTGTGCAAGTCACCCAAGCACAAAGCAAGACCCGCTGTCTGCTCCTGCAGCACAGTTGCCTAGCAACGCTGCTGCTCTCCTTAGATACCTCTGTTACTGGGTATGGGAAGGGGGGGGGTGGTGGTGGGGTGGAGGGGGGAGAAGAAAGACTTTGGCCATTTGGCAATTTAACAAAACTGTGCCATTTTTGAACAGGAAGTTTTGTGAGCCGGGACACTCCTTCGAGGATAGACACAAATTAGTGGAGTAACCCAGTGGGTCAGACTGCATCTCTGGAGATAAAAGATGCTCCTCATTTTTCTCCAGAGAGAGACGTGGGTGACGTTTCGGGTCGGAATCCTTCTTCAGACTTCACTTCACCTTCACTCCGAAGAAGGTTCCAATCCAAAACGTCACCTATTCTTGTTCTCCAGAGATGCTGCTTGGCCCGCTGAGTTACTCCAGCATTTTGTGTCTATCTTCGGGTAGAAACCACCACTTGCACACTCCTCCAGGGTGCTGTCATGGCATCTCAGTGGCTAGACTCAGCTTAAAGAAATGACACTAAGTGCTGGAGTAACTCAGCGGGTCAGGCAGCATCTCTGCAGAACATGGAGAGATGCCTTTTCGGGTCAGGACTCTTCTTCTAACGGATTGCAGTTGTAGACGTTTGGGAGAAAGCTGGAAAAGAGGTAGGGGAGGGACAAAGCCTGGCGAGTGATGGGTGGACATAGGTGATGGCGGTGGGAGGGAGGGGTGCGGTGTGGAAGGTGGGTGGACAAAGGGCAGAGATGAAAAGACAAAAGGCAGAAGAGATAATTAAGTAAGGAGAAAAGATGCATGAAATGTGAAGCCAGAGGAAATAGATGGGAGGTGAGGAGGGGGGGTGGGCAGTGTACGCATCCAGATTGGATTAAATAATTGTTTTTAAGAAGGAACTGCAGATGCTGGAAAATCGAAGGTACCCAAAAATGCTGGAGAAACTCAGCGGGTGCAGCAGCATCTATGGAGCGAAGGAAATAGGCAACGTTTCGTCCCGAAACGTTGCCTATTTCCTTCGCTCCATAGATGCTGCTGCACTCGCTGAGTTTCTCCAGCATTTTTGTGTACCTTGGTTTAAATAATTGCTGCTTGTTGATGGGAAGGAAGAATAGAAGTGTAGTACAGCACAAATGAGCCCCTACAGCACATCTTGTCTATGCCCACCATGGTATAGGTGCTAATCACATATACCTGCATCTGGCCCATATCCCTCGCCTCCTGTCCTGTTCAGATATCTGTCCAAATACCGATTATATATTGCGATGAATAATTGCAAAAGGATACAGGACTGCCACGAGGGGATTAAACCTGCAGGGTTATGGGGTAGAGTGGAGTAATGGGGAGGACTGTACATTAGTCTAGAGTATTGACAAGGAATTCAAGAGTCAAGCGTATTTAACGGTTATATGTACCAACAATGGGACAATGACATCCTTCCTTTCTGCAGCTGGACAGGCCCATGAATGCAATGATACACAGATAAACATACAATAATCAATAACACAATAAAGCTAAATCATTGGAGACCCTCCGACCTCAATGGAGACCTTCAGACTGTAATCGGACTTTACTGGGCTTTATCTTGCACTGTGCGTTAGTCCCTTTGCCCTGTATCTATACACGGTGCATGGCTTGATTGTAATCATGTATAGTCTTTCAACTGAGTGGTTAGCATGCAACAAAAGCTGTTCACAGCACATCGGTACATATGACAATAAACTAAACTAAACTAAAACAAAATAAACTAATAACTATAATACCTGGTAATATAATAATGCAAAATCAAAGTCTGTAGTACAACCAAAACACAGTCCAGAGAAGATCACTGTTGCTGAGGTTAGTGTTGTGCAGTGTTCAAGAGCCTGATGGTTGTCGGGAAGAATCTGTTCTTGATCCTGGAGGTCATGCTTTTCAGGCTAATGTATCTTCTTCCCAATGGCAGGGGTGAAATGAGAGTGTAGCCAGGGTGGTCCCCTCTGCTCCGCTTTGATAAGATGAGGATAACCATCTGTAAACATAGAAACATAGAAAATAGGTGCAGGAGTAGGCCATTCGGCCCTTCGAGCCTGCACCGCCATTCGATATGATCATGGCTGATCATCCAACTCAGTATCCCATCCCTGCCTTCTCTCCATACCCCCTGATCCCTTTAGCCACAAGGGCCACATCTAACTCCCTCTTAAATATAGCCACCGAACTGGCCTCAACTACCTTCTGTGGCAGAGAATTCCACAGATTCACCACTCTCTGTGTAAAAAATGATTTTCTCATCTCGGTCCTGTAGCAGCAGTTCAGCTCGTAGCTGGAAGATTACACCAACAAGCTGCATCTCCACTCTAGCAAAGTAGCCAGACTTTGGGCATTTTAGGAACAGAACAGTCGCTGTGAAGGAAGGAACGGCAGATGCTAGTTTACACCGAAGACAGACTCAAAATGCTGGAGTAACTCAGCGGGACAGGCAGCATCTCTGGAGAGAAGGAATGGGTGGCGTTTTGGGTCAAGACCGGTCTTGAGCTGAAACATCACCCATTCCTTCTCTCCAGAGATGCTGTCTGTCCCACTGAGTTACTCCAGCATTTTGTGTCTGTCCACAGTCACTGTGTAACTGTACTGACATCCTGTTTATTTACACCATCAGAGTCACTCAGAGTCTAAATGTATAACGTTTGCCTCCATGGCAACAGTGACTGCACCAGAAAACAATTTACTGAAAGCAGATCGTTTTGGGATGTTTCTCAGAGGCGTGAAGGGGTGCTATACAAATGCAAGAAAATTCTTCTCTCCCTCCTCACTGTGTATCTGCTGTAGCAGCTGTTTATTTAAAAGGGTAGGAGCGACTAATTGTGTAACCTCTGTTTGTGATGGAGCAGCTCGTAGTCACGAGTATTGAATTAGCGGTTCGTGAGGAGTGGCTCTGTAGTGACAGTGCTTGATCCAAACCTTCTGCACAGCCTGGGCCATACTTCTGGGTACAGCGATAGGTCTGAAGTCCCAGGACTCAGACGATGATTCTGAACTATCAGCAGGAACTGCGTTGTTGTTTCAGATAGCAACAGAGAGAGGGAGAGAGAGAGAGAGAGAGATAGTCAAGTATGTTTTATTGTCATATATCTCAAATAGAACAATGACATTCTTACTTGCAACAGCACAACAGAATATGTAAACTTAGTACTCTGTAAACAATATAATAAACAAGAAAAAAAGCTGTGTGTGTGTCTATATATATATATATGTGTGTGTGTATATATATATATATTTACACACACACACACACATACACACACGCACGCACGCACGCACACACGCACGCACGCACACACACACACACACACACACACACACGCACGCACACACACACACACACACACACACACACACACACACACACACACACACACACACACACACACACACACACACACAAACAAACAACGAATAATAGTGCAAAAAGACAAAACCAATGCCCCCCAAGTCTATGTCGTTCAGAGCTTATTTGGAGGTTGTAGAGTTTAATAGCCTGATGGATGTAGGAGAGAAGCTGCTCCTGAACCTGAACGTTACAGTTTTCAGGCTCCTCTATCTTCTTCCCGAAGGCAGGAGTGAAATGAGTGTGTGGCCAGGATGGTGTGGGTCTCTGGTGTGGGCAGCAATAACTCCTCAAGCCCACTTTGACATCAGTGATATTATCTGTTATTTTACCCACAACCCCTAATGCAATTACTTAACAGAAATCTATCGGCCTTACATTGACATTCAACTGTCGAACCTGCCTTCAGTAGCAAATGCAGATGAGTGTTCTGAGCTTCTCGTGAAACTGAAAGATCTGGCTCCAGATTCTCGACACAAAGTGCTGGAGGAACTCAGCGGGTCAGGCAGCATCCATGGAGGGCGGCATTAAGGGGTCAGGCCGCTACCTTAGACTGATGAGTTCATTCTCCAGATAAGGTTTTTCTCGGAGACAGAGAAGCAAGCTAGAGTTGTTTTGTCTTGAGCTTCAAAGACTAAAGGGTGATCCGGTTGTAGTATACAAAACATTAGAGGCATGGATAGGGTTGGCAAAATTCAGAATCTTTTTCCAAAGGTGAAAGTGTCAATTACTAGAGGATAGAGCTTTAAGATGAGAGGAGGAAAATCTAATGGATATTTTCTTGGCAAATTCCTTACACTGGAACACAGTTGCCTGAAGAGGTAGAAGCAGATGTCACAGTAACATTTAGGAGGGGAGTTAGGCAGACACAGGGACAGGCAGGAAGGCAGGGATTTGAGGGACATGACAGGGATTTGACTGTTGGCATATCAATTTCCCTCCTAGAATAAATAAAGTTCTATCGTATCGTATTGTATCGTATAGACCACGTGCAAGCAGATAAGCTGGCTTGTATAACTTGGCATTGTGTTCAGCACCGACATTGTGGGCCGATGGGCTTGTTTCCGACCTGGATTATTGTATATACTATACTATTGAATACTACTGTATATTGTATATTCAATGAGAGATAGGTTATGGGGCAGTGAGGATTAAGTAGGGAGTTTCAATGCTTTGCCTGTCGGATACAAGACCACCAATGTAAAAGCTGGAATGGGAGGAGTGTAGATGTCTTATCACAAGAAAGATTGGTGAGTAACACAAATTAGGGAGCAAACATTGAAATCACTTTATTCTCTGATCTTTGACAATTCAGAGTAAAACAACAAGTGAACGAGTGTGCAGCGAGAATATGACTGGCCTCCCAGCAGTTCAAGCATTGGTGTGTACATTTACTTTTGAAATTACCTTGAAACTATTTTAAAGCATGTTGGGCTGTCCTCTTCACTTGTATAGGAAGGAACTGCAGATGCTGGTTCATACCGAAGATAGACTGGAGTAATTCAGCGGGTCAGGCAGCATCTTGAGAGAAAAAGAATAAGTTCTAACCTGAAACGTCACCTATTCTTTTTCCCCAGAGACGCTGCCTGACCAGTTGAGTTACTCCAGCGTTTTGTGTCTATCTGTCCTTTTCACTTGACGGGTTTGTTGGTTAATTGGTCTCCGTGAATTGCCCCTAAGGTGTAGGGAGTGGGTGAGAAAGTGGAATAACATAGAACTAGTGTGAATGGATAATGGATGGTCGGCATGGAATCGGTGGGCTGAAGGGCCTGTTTATATGCTGTGTCTTTCAATCAGTCATTCAAAAAGACAGAGCCAGCAGATTGGGCAAAGGGAGGAAGCTGTGACATAATGAAATAATTCAGAAGTAAGACACATTCAGCAGTAAGGCAAGAAATTAGAATGTGCACTTTCCGCACAGGCAGTCAGAATACATAGATCCAGTGGTTTAAAACATTATGAATAAAAAAAAGCTACTAAGATACAGTAAAGAACAAAATAACAACACCCTGTGTTTATATAGCACCCATACTGGGGCAATATGTCCCAGGATACATAATAGGAGCATTCTCAGGCAGGGATGTAGCTGTTGTCTACCAAGTTGCAACCAAGTCCCTGGCTGCATATCAAGTAGTGAGGCTGGTTTAATGGTGAGCATCACTTGCTCTGGTCTGGTCACTTAAAAACAGCCAAGGGTTTCATTTGCAACAAGGGAGATCACATTTCATCAGCCTGCAGATCCAAAGCCAACAACAACAATTGTAGTGTCAATTTGAAACAACATTAGAAAGGAGGACTTCATGGTTTGGAAGTTCACTCAGGCAATGAAGAACTGCGAACGTGTGTTATTGTTAGGTAATGACTGTGAATGAGGGGTTGATTTATAACTGGCATTGACAAGTGAACTGACACTACTGCACGCTCTTTGGTAATGAGTCAAGATATTTTAACAAATTCACCCAGATGATACTGATGGAGAAGTTTGTGAACCTGAAAACGCGTTTCCGTTGGGGAGGTACACGGAACTCCCAGAGCAAGGAACACTGAGTGATCGCAGCTACGATCTGTCGCAGCCAACTCTGTAAACAGGGCAGGTTTGAGGCAAAAAAACCTGGCTGAGAAAATTTGTGCTGGATTGCAATGAACGCGTTCGAAGTCGAGGTTTGACACGTCGTTGGGATAAGATGGATCGGCACGGTGGCGCAGCGGTAGAGTTGCTTTCTTATAGCGCCAGAGACCCAGGTTCGATCCTGACTATGGGCGGTGTCTGTAGGGAGTTTGTACATTCTCCCTGTGATCGCGTGGGGTTTCTCCGGGTGCTCTAGTTTCCTCCACACTCCAAAGACGTGTAGATTTGTAGGTTAATTGGCTTCTGTAAATTGTCCCTAGTGTGTAGGTTAGTGATAGTATACGGACTGGTCAGCGTGGACCAGTGGCCGAAGGGCCACCCTGTTTCCACGCTGTAACTCTAAAATCTTAAGTCCAATGTAAAGATGTGTTGGTGCATCCAAAGATGGTTGCACTTGTATTTGTTGTGGGGCGAATGCAAAGTTCTCCTGCAACAGGCCCAGATCAATCCCTTGTACCCAAAAATGTTAAACAAATACTTTGAATGAAATAGATCAGCTGGAACAAAACAAAATACAGACACATTGAGTGGTCTATGCCAATATTGGTTTGGTTTAGTTTAGTTTAGTTTAGCTTATTATCATGTGTACCGAGGTACAGTGAAAAGCTTTTGTTGCGTGCTAACCAGTTAGCAGAAAGACAATACATGATTACAATCGAGCCATTCTCAGTGTACAGATACATGATAAAGGGAATAACGTGAATAATGTTTAGAGCAAGATAAAGTCCAATAAAGGCCAAACTGTGAGTTTCCAATTGGGTAGATAGTAGCTCAGGACTGTTCTCTAGTTCTGGTTGTGCCTAAGGCAGATAAAACTATGTGGCTGTGTGGAGATTACAAAGTTGCATTAAATATAACCATTGGAAATATGCACCAATACACAGAATTGGCAGGGAAAATGTTATTCACAAAGTTGGACCCTGCCCACATATACCAATACACGAGCGTTGAGAGAAAGATCCACGGTAGATCTACGATCTATGTTCAATGTTCAGTACCTGATGGACAATGAGCGCAAGAGCCTCCACTCACATGGGAGATATCCCAGCAGAGTCAAGTCTTTACCCGTGAATTTTCATGGATAACATTTTCCGTTAAGTGGATCATTCACTGATTGCCACAAGCACAAGAAGAGGACACGTCTTCTGATCTGGGAGGAATTATTCAGGGGAGTACATGGACACAATTTGAAACTGAAGTAAAGCAAGTTGCATTTTGGCAAAGAAAGAGGGTGTACTTTGGTGTGTAGGTCGAGTGTAATGGCCTACAATTAGTGAAGGGCACAGTGGAGGCCATGAATGATGTGCAAAGCCTGGAGGTATGCTGGGCTATGGTTATTACGGCTATGGATATGAGGATAATGCAACATAATGCACAATGCATCCAAATCCTGCGATGTTCTCAGACCATCAAGGATCATTCTGAGTTTAAATCCAGAACCAAACAATCCAAAAGTTGGTTCAACAGTAAAACCCATGAGGGGATCAAGAAGACTTTGAAAACCTTTAAGTGGATGGACATCTGAAATAGAAAGAAATTTAAAGACATGTGACTTGTTTATGTTGCACAATACTTGTGGCTCTTGATTGAAACTATAAATGAGCGATAGACAAAGATGTCCTGTTAGTAAAGTGGGGAACAGTACATTGTAGTTATGAGTGTGGACATTTTGTGGCCACCTTGGACAGGAGTCTTGTATAGTGTACTTGCTTTGACCAATAACATTGATTGGGAACACAGTATGTGGCGGGGGATAGAAAAAACCCATGTTTGGGTTAAATGTTGCAGCTTACAAATGAACCACAACCTCTTCTACAGGGCACATGCCGAGCTTTTCTACATTGGTGAAGACATTACCATGTTTAAGTCTTGATGTGGAAACAATGAACTGCAGATGCCGGTTTACACAGAAGGGCACAACATGCTGGAGTAACTCAGTGGGTCAGGCAGCATCTCTGGAGTTTAAGTCCTTGGAGTGGAAATCAAACCCATGACATTTTGACTCAAAGTGGGAGGATGCAATGCCACCATCAAGGACACAACCAACTTGTAAAGTAGCACAAAACTTTACCAATAAGTGCGAGTGCCATTTGATTCCCACTTGTTGGCTAACTCTATCTTCTCAACTATCCTCTTCTATTCTCTCCAATCTTGACATCATCCTGTGGTATCGGTCTTGACACTCTCAACGCGGCTTCTCGGGAAAAGACAGCCAAATATTCCATCAACCATTTCTGAAATGACTGATGAAAATTTATGGAGAGAAAGTTGCTTGTTTGGTCCTGGTGTCTTTGTGTGTTAGTTTCACAACAATCCACATTCTTCCAGCACTAATAGTATCAAAGTATGTATGCACAAGGATCTATGGAGTGTGTAATTACACATACACCAGTTATCTTTTCAAGTGCACTGAAATCTCCTGGTGTCTACATAGTTCGACCCTTCGGGAAGAAGGTGCAGGAGCCTGCAAACCATGTTGAAGAACAGCTCCTTCCCAGCACCAACTGGGTTCTTGAACACTGCACAACACTGACCACTACTTCAGCAACTGTAATCTTCCATGGACTGTGTCTTTCAATGCACTGTTATGAATATGTAGTTTTCAGTTATTAGAGTTATAGACTCATTGCGTGCAAACAGGCCCTTCGGCCCAACTTGCCCACACCGGCCATCATGTCCCAGCTACACTAGTCCCACCAGCCCGCGTTTGGCCCAAATCCCTCCCAAACTTGTCCTATCCACGTCCCCGTCTAACCGTTTCTTAAACATTTATTAATGTATTGTATTTTTGATTATTATATATTTATCCGCCACGTGCCACAGCGTTTACGGGCTTGTTAAGCTGCAGCAAGTAAGAATTTCATTGTTCCACTGCCGATACATATGACAATTAATTTCACTCTTGATGTAACGTCGTCCAAAACTGCATGTGGGATCGGAAACGTAGCTGTCTCTGTGGGATTCTGAATATCCTGAACAATCACCGCCAAGAACATCCAGTGCAGGGAGCAACGTCAGTAAATAAAAACATAAACACCCAAAGAATGTTGGCCACGACGTGAGGATAGTGGGGTGACAGGAGATCAGAGCAAATCTTGGAGGAAATTCACATTAGTCCCCAGGTCAGGACAGTGAGGCTCCCTGTCTAATTCACTGCCAGAATAAAAGACGAGAATGCAGACGTGAAGGAAATAGAACACCACGGTGACTTGTTAATCCAGTTTGTGTGAGGGAGCCCCTCCGGACTTTACATCCACCCAATGTCAAGGCATAATGTTTCATGCCATTGGCCCTTCCTCCTGTACTTCCCCAGTACTTATCTGTGAGCTTAAGCAGGCCTGTGTGAACAGATTAGTCAATGGAAGGTTTCAGAAGCCATAAAGCCCCTGGCTGTACCTGAAATTCTCACTTGCACGGAGACTAGCAGGGGTCGATGGTTGAAATTTGCAGCGGTCTCGTTTTTTGGTTCATTGGTTGAAATATATTAACTGGCAAAGGGTTTGAATGACAGTGGTGTTTGACCAGGAGTACATTAAAGACTGACCAAATAGCACTCATCCGAGACTTCTTTTTATCGAGTCCACATCACAAGATTGGAAATTGTTTAGCCAGAGCTGAACACACTTCTCAGCATCTGCATACGATGGCATCTTGTGCTTCTTGTGCTTCTTGCGTGTAGTGGTGGAAAGATTGGTGGAAACAGGGCCGCGACGTGAATGCTCTTTCCTTGACCCCACTTATCCAAGTCAAGGTCAGTTTATTGTTCAAGTACGGTGAGGTACAGGTACAATGAAAATCTAGCGTACAGCAGCATTACAGGCATATAGTCTCAGACAACACACAAAACCAATTATTTAAAAAAAATTTTTTAAAAGAGACTGTAAAATATAATTTGAAATAAATTGAAATAAAAGTCTGTGGTAGTGCGAGTGGTACTCAGCAGTAAAATGGAGACCCAACGAACTGCAGGTTTAGTGGTATGAATATTTATTCCTCTAACTTCAAGTAACCCCGGCATTCCCTCTCTCTCCATCCCTCCCCCACCCAAGTCACACCAGTGTCTCGTTTTCACCCAACATACAGCTAACAACGGCTGTTTCCTTTATCATTGTTACCTTTTAGCATATCTTTCATTCATTGTTCTTTGTCCCTGTACATCATTGTCTATATCTGTCGTTTCCCTTTCCCCTGACCAGTCTGAAGAAGGGTCTCGACCCGAAACCTCACCCATTCCTTCCCTCCGGAGATGCTGCCTGTCCCGCTGAGTTACTCCAGCTTTTTGTGTTTATCTGAGGTTTAGCTTAGTTTAGTTTAGTTTAGAGATACAGTGCTGAAGCAAGCCCTCCTGTCCACTGAGGCCACACTAATCAGTGATCCCCGTACACTAGCACTATCCTGCCCGCTGGGGCCAATTTGCAATTTTTACAATTTATACACCGACCAACCTTTGTGTGAAAAAGTTAGCAAAGTCCTGCTTTGTCTCTGACAATAAGGGAGCTGAGCCAGGCAAGAAGACCAGGATCCATTCCCCGACACCCAGTCAGGTGATTGGGCTGCGTGCTGTCTAAGTGAGACAAGCCCACCTGGGTTTTTGTCTCCCTCACTGGAGCAGCACTTTAAGGAGCGACACCGTGCCTTGATGCCAGTGAATCAGGGAGGAGAAGACCTGCCCAGAGGCACAAGGGGCAGCATATGCTGGAAAGTGGAGCCCACAAGCAAACTGCTGGAGAAACTCAATTCAATTGGAGTTAGGAGGGAGAGATAGAACAGCCATGATTGAATGGTGTAGACTTAATGGGCCGAATGGCCTAATTCTACTCCTATTCCTTATGACCTTAATTCAATCATATGTACTCTTAATTCAATCATATTTTTTACACAGAGAGTGGTGAATCTGTGGAATTCTCTGCTACAGAAGGTAGTTGAGGCCAGTTCATTGGCTATATTTAAGAGGTAGTTAGATGTGGCCCTTGTGGCTAAAGGGATCAGGGGGTATGGAGAGAAGGCAGGGATGGGATACTGAGTTGGATGATCAGCCATGATCATATCGAATGGCGGTGCAGGCTCGAAGGGCCGAATGGCCTACTCCTGCACCCTATTTTCTGTGTTTCTATGTTTCTATGTACCTAGGTAACAGTGAAATTATCTTTGAAGTTTCTTTGAGGTGAAAGGTATTGGGGCAAATTGAGCTGTGGGAGGGATTGGGGAGAGAATGGAGAAAATCCCCCTGGAGCTATTTGCCATACTGTGGTAACCCCGCTTTGGTGAGCCTAGAGTGAGGGCAATGTTGGAATCGATGTGCAGTTATCCCCAATTAACTTGGCAGTACAGAGCGGCACGGTGGCGCAGTGGTAGAGTTGCTGCCTCACAGCGCCAGCGACCTAGGTTCGATCATGACTACGGGTGCTGTCTGTACGGAGTTTGCACGTTCTCCCCGTGACCTGCGTGGGTTTTCTCCCGAGATCTTCGGTTTCCTCCCACACTCCAAAGACGTACAGGTTTGTAAGTTAACTGGCCTGGTGCAAATGTAAAATGATCCCTAGTGTGTGTGGGACAGTGTTAATGTGCGGGGATCGCTGGTCGGTGGGGACTCAGTGGGCCGACGTGCCTATTTCCGCGCTGTATCTCTAAACTAAACCAAAATAAACTAAGTAGTCGAGAGAAGATGACATGCCTTGGCCCAATATATGGGTGGTCCTGAGCCGGAATGAAGGCAAGAACAGATGAAGTCAATCATTGGAAGGTTTAATGCTTAACTGATGTGACGATTGGGGAAGGGTGTAAAAATGTGAATGAAATGTGGCCATACCCCTACAAACTTTGTACTCATGTATCTGTCCTTTAATCAACGTAATTGTGTCCACCTCTATAGCTTCTTCTGGCAGCTCTTTCTAGATATGGACTGGCCTCTAAGTGAAAATGTTGCCCCTGAGCTCCCTGTTAAATCAGTCCCCTCTCAAAAGCCTGTGCCCTCAAGTTTTAGAACCCTCTACCCTTGGAAAAAGACTGTGAGTGTTCACTTTATCCGTGCCCCTCGTGATCTTGTGCACCTCGTTCAGGCAAGTCGCCTGCGTAGTCTAAGGAAAACAATCTCACCCTATCCGACCTCTCCCTTTAGCTCCAGCTTTTTTCATTATCTTTCCCTCTGGAGTTGCAGTCAAAACAATAGTTAAATTAAAATAACGTGGATTATCTCAATCACAGCTCACTTTAGCAGCCCGTTGATGTACATAAATGTCTCTTTAAAATAAAATAGACTGTAACATGATGCATCAAAGTGGCACACAGTTGCCTTCTGAAAGGAATTTGTAAAAGAATTGCAGTCATGTGTTTTTTAACTACACATTTGGAATCGCTGGATTCCTCGAGCATTAAGTCGATGATCTGCACTGATTCATCGCTTTAATAAAAGTCGGTGTGGAATTTCGGGCTGCTGGGAGACGTGCCCTGTAACACCTGCAGCACACAGCAGGCCTGTCCTCCAACAATCCACCTCTAGCTTCCCCCTGAACTGTGATGCCAATAATTGTGGAGGCCTGGCCCGTTGCCACAGGGCTTTCCTTCAGCAACAGCTCAGGCAGAAGGGAGGCTGCTTTGACATTTCGGGCTGTGAAGCATCTTTGGATTGCACTCACTGTCACTTAGTGTGCGTCTCGTCGAGGGCTTTCCTCCGTCCACGGCTGGGTAAGGGCGTGGTGTCAACGAGAGGCCTTCAAATACCAGAGCGGGACGTTGACTCCGTGTCTCAGTGGCAGGGGTTGAGAAGGTGTTTCTGTGATGGAGGATGTGTCAGTGTAAATGAGGGTGATCATTGCCCTGTAGGTGCTCGGAGTAATGTTCACTGTTCATCTTTGGAAATCGCTGCTTGTGGGGGGTAAAATGTGAGTGTGTCCGAGTGTGAGGGCCGGTCAAAGTCTCATCCGTGTGAGTGTGATGTCTGGTGCAAAGTGTGATCCGTGTGAGTGTGATGTCTTGTGCGTCTGGTGTGAAGTCTGGTCCATGTGAGTGTGTCTGGCATGTCTGAGTCTGATGCTGCTGCATCTGACATGATGTCTGGTGTGTAGAAAGGAACTGCAGGTGCTGGTTTATACCGAAGATAGATACAAAATGCTGGAGTAACTCAGCGGGTCCGGCAACATCTCCGGAGAAAATGGAATAACGGTGATGTTTCGGGTAGGAACCCTTCTTCAGACCTCTGATGTCTGGTGTGATGTCTGGTTTGTCTGGGTGCGTTGCCTGGTAGGTTTGGGTGTGATGTTTGGCTTGTCAAAGAGTCACAGAGTCTTACAGTCCTTCGGCTCAACTTGCCCACACCGACCAACATGTCCCTTCTATATTAGCCCCACCTGCCTGTGTTTGGCCCATATCCCTCTAAACCTGTCCAGCCTCTTGTATCTTCCTTGGATCTTCTCTAGTATTCGCTTTGAGTGCTCAACAGAAAATCGAGGATATAGAATTCTTTTGGTGTTTGATTTGCAAATCCATCTGCTTTTGTCTACCTGTTACTTCCCTGTATAGGAGGAGGAGAAGTATCTCTTGGTCACTGGTGGGAGAAGGATGAGAAGGAGTGACTGACTGAGATACTGCTGGGAAAGAGAGAAAGAGAGAGCGGGTGAGAGAAGGAAAATAAGGGTCGATGAGCAGCAGAAAAGAAAGGAAAACAAGAAAGGCAGGGTGGTTTGATGTTGAGGCCATGTGCATCACCCACTGTTTGTCTAGGGATTATGCAACAGATCGCAGTTTCCCAGTGATGTTGTTGAGATGCCTTGTGTTATTCCATATAACGTGAAGATCTCCCCAGGTAGAATTTGACAAATAAACTGAGCCCACTCAGAACCTGGGGCCGATGGAATTTATTCATGCTCATAAGTGATAGGAGCAGAATTAGGCCATTTGGCCCATCAAGTCCACTCCGCCATTCAATCATGGCTGATCCATCATTCCCACTCAACCCCATTCTCCAGCCTCGACTCCTGACACCTGTACTAATCAAGAATCTATCAACGTCCACCTTAAAAATATTCATTGACGGCCTCTGCAGTCTTCTGTGGCAATGAATTCTACAGATTCACCACCCTCTAACTAAAGCAATTCCTCCTCATATTTCTAAAGGTATGTCTGAGGCTATGGCCTCTGGTCCTAGACTCTCCCACCAGCTGTAACATCCTCACCACATCCACTCTATCCAAGCCTTTCACTATTCGGTAAGTTTCAATGAGGTGTCCCCTCATCCTTCTAAACTCTGCACAGTGCACAGTGCAGGCCAACTTCACGTAGCTGGCAAACTGCATCAAGACCAAAGTAATCCTTAAACCTGGAGGCTGAGCTGAAAGGGGTAGAAGGCACCTTCAAGACATGAAGCAGGGAGACAATTAAACATTGATCTACAGAGAGTATGAGGAAAAACCTTTCCACTCAGAGAGTTGTGAATTTGTGGAATTCTCTGCTACAAAAGGCAGCGGAGGCAAATGCACTGGATTTTTTCAAGCGTGCATTCAGAAGGTATTCAGACCCCTTCACTTTTTCCACATTTTGTTACATTACAACCTCATTCTAAAATGGATTACATTCATTTTTTTCTAAATCATCAATCTACACATAATACCACAAAATAACAAAAACAGGTGTTTAGAAATTTTTGCAAAGTAATTAAAAAGAAAGAACTGAAATATCACATTTACATAATTATTCAGACCCCTTAGTACTTTGTTGAGGCACCTTTGGCAGCTATTACAGCCTTCAGTCTTGGGTATGATGCTGCAAGCTTGGCACACCTGTATTTGGGTAATTTTTCCCATTCTTCTCTGCAGATCCTCTCAAGCTGTGTCATGTGTCTTCTGCTCATGGTCCTCTGTACGTGCGGTATTATGTATTTCCCCCCCACTCTTCAGCAAATGGCAACTGAGTCAGGTTGGCTATGGACCAAATTATAATCCTGCTGGTGTACATTGACCATGTACTCCACATGCATGTAACATAGAAACATAGAAAATAGGTGCAGGAGTAGGCCATTCGGTTGGATGATCAGCCATGATCAGCCGTGATCATATTGAATTTACGGTGCAGGCTCGAAGGGCCGAATGGCCTACTCCTGCACCTATTTTCTATGTTTCTATGTTTCTATGTTACATGCATGTTGACTGCCAATCTAGAGAGGCAAACTTTCACACACAGTCTTTTACCCAGGGCAGGGGAATCAAGAACCAGAGGACATGCTTTTAAGGTGAGACTTAATAGGAACCTGAGTAGCAACCTATTCATACAGAGGGTCATGGGCAAATGGAAGGATCTGCCAGAAGACGTACTTGAGGCAGGTACTATAACAGCATTTAAAAGACACTTGGACAGGTACATGGATAGGAAAGGTTTAGAGGGAAATGGGGCAAACATGGGCAAATGTGACGAGTGTAGATGGGGCATGTTGGCCGGCATGGACGAGTTGTGCTAAAGGGCCAATATCTGGCTGCATGACCCTATGGGTCTATTCCTATATCTCCAGACCATTGCGGGTCAGGGCGGATCTCTGTACCTCTCTACGTATCATGGTGTGTCTCTTGAGTTCTCCGTCCATCAGAGTTAGTCACTGGAGATCTCAATGTATCCTGAGAACTCTCTGTGGTCTGGGGTGCATCGATACAAATCTGTGTGTGTGAAAGTATGCCTCCCTAGATTTCTCTTAACGGCTCTCACTAATCTATCAAACATATGGCTCTATCCACATACTCATCTGGCCACTCCATATCAGAGACCCATGTACATAATCATTGTCATATAGCATGGAAACAGGTCCTTCGGCTCAGCTTGTTCATGTCGACCGAGATGCCCCCATCTACGCTAGTTTGTCCCCGTTTGACCTTTATTCATCTAAATCTTTCCTATCCACGTCCCTGTCCAGATTTCTCTCTCCTCCCACCCCCCCACCCTCCCCCCCGCTCTCTCTACAATTTAAAACAAGCTTGTTTTCTCACTTTTCAGTTCAGTTCAGTTTAGTTTATTGTCACGTGTACCGAGGTACAGTATAAAGCGTTAGTCGCCTGCTAACCAGTCAACGGAAAGACAGGAAGGAACTGCAGATGCTGGTTTAAACCAACGATAGACACAAAATGCTGGAGTAATTCAGCGGGACAGGCAGCTTCTCTGGAAAGAAGGAATGGGTGACGTTCCCGCTGAGTTACTCCAGCATTTTGTGTCTATCTGCAAAAGACGATACATGATTACAATACATGATAAGGGAATAACGTTTAGTGCAAGGTAAAGCCAGTAAAGTCCGATCATAGTCCGAGGGTCACCGATGAGGTAGATCGTAGTTTTGGGCTTTTCCAGGCCTGATGAAGGATTGTTGAGCCGGGACATCAGTTCTGTTCTTCTCCCCACGGCTGCTGACTGACCCGGTGAGATCTTTCAGCATTCACCGTTGCCATGCAGTGATGCATGCAGACATGTCGAGATGCGTGCTGACACATGCAGATGTGCAGGGACCTGCTCCTGATAACATGGAGCATGTTAGATACAGGGCATACACACCCAACAACTGATCCTTGAACAAGTTCCAAGGAAAGATTTCCCAGTGATTGTGGTCTGCTTTTAGCTGCACGCTGTTCCTTTCTCTCGAAACATAACTCTCTTGTGAAAGATCACATTGTATTGAATAACAAGTTTGATTTAGGCTAGATTACATTGAATGATTACTGGGCTGTGGTACAAATATTCCGCATTGCTGTGTTTTAAACATGCATGCTGCACAGATCTGGATCTAAGCAGAGTAATTCTTGGCACACCAGCTATTGTTTATCGGAATCTCACAAACTACATTCCTTACTTTGGAAGAAAGCAAATGCTTGGTTTTCTGAATGTTTGGGTCAGGATGGAGAATGGATGTGGGGGAAGAAAACCTGCAAGAGAAGGTGAGGAAGATGAACAAGTTTGTATCATTTCAAGAACATTTGGAAGCACGGAGAGAAAGCAGCTGTAGGATCAGTGAATTGTGAGCATCTGCGTTTAAAGCTGGAAAGGGTACAGAGAACAATTACGAGGATGTTGCCAGGACTTGAGGGCCTGAGCTATAGGGAGAGGTTGGCCAGACTCAGACTTTATTCCTTGCTTGGAGCGCGGGAGGATGAAGGGTGATGTTATAGAGGTGCATAAGATCATGAGATCATGAGTGAATGCACGGAGTCTTTTACCCAGAGCAGGGGAATCATGAACCTACCTGGCAGGGGAGGATTGGTGGTCACGATGACTTATCTCCCATGACAAGGCTATCCCATTGCACTTCATGTGTGCTGATGCCTGTGATGTCCTCATATGTGGGGTACTTGACTACACAATTTGTGGTAGCTGGGGACTGCGTTCGCATTGAAAACAAAGAGGCATCACGGTAGCTCAGCGGTAGAGTTTTTCCCTTAAAGCACCAGAGACCCGGGTTAGATCCTGAGTTAGATGCGGAGTTTGCACGTTCTCCCTGTGACCGCGTAGGTTTTCTCCGGGAACTCCGGTTTCTTCCCACACTCCAAAGACACAGGTTTGTAGGCTAATTGGCTTGGTATAATTGTAAATTGTCCCCAGTGTGTGTGGGATGGTGTAAGTGTGCGGGGATCGCTGGTCGGCGAGGACTCGGTGGGCTCAAGGGCCTGTTTCCACGCTGTATCTCTAAAACTAAAGTAAAAAGTAAAACTAAAAACTAGAAGGCATCATTTTAATATGTGACGTATAAAAATATCCTTTGACTGTGGCTTCAATTGATGTAACAATATCTTTGTTACATTGGTTTAGACTTTAACGATGTTTAAGGCAAATAAATGTAATACAACTGGATCAACTGTTCCCTCATGAACATCATGAAACAATAGTGGAAAGATGTATTGACAACGATGAAATAATGAAGGATTCCGTCTGAAATAACTCATTCATCCTCTTCCAAACACTGAGGCAGTTGTTCATCATTCCCACCAATGTTTGCTCAACTTGTCACTACCCACTCAAAGCCGAGCAACATGGAGCCACAACATTTTGATCCTTGTGTTATCTGTCTTAGAAACCCAGAAATAGTCTTGTTTTCTTTTTAAAAAACAATAATAATCCTGATGTTCCAGCCAATGGAATCTTGCTTTCAATGAGATGAGAAGCAAAAATTATAACACTGGACGTATTACAATCTAAGACATTTAGATCTTTTGCTAATTTTCCTCAACATTTGCATCTTTCTCCTCCTTGACTGTTCAACGGTGAAGTGACCTTAATCTGTCTGTTGAGTTAATAGGGGTTGTATCTCTATTGGTCCTCCATCTGAACTCAACACAGAACATATATTTTTATGCATCACATTACCAAAATGATTTGTTTTGGAGGTGATGTCTTTCTACACACTGCTCCTTAGAGTATGTCCAAACCAAATTCCTAGGAAATCTGTAGTTTGCATTATATTCCAAGGAACAACAAAGTATTAAAAATACGATTCGCATATTTCAGTTGTGGGGAAATGTTTAATCAAGTGTTGATATGGGAACGTCTAAGGGGATGGGTGATAGGGGCATTGGTCCAGAATGGGAAGCAAGTAGCAAATGTGCAGAATCCTGATCTTTGTCCTAACACTGGTGAATCTGGGACCCTCCACATGCTTGTACCCTGAATCTCAGGAACGTCTAAATGTCCATACTCAGTCTCAGCACCCCCGCAGTTAACGCCCCAATGTGTCACCAATGCTGGTGTCATACAAAATAATGCCACGTTTCATCTTGCGCCATTTCATTTAATCGCTGTTGAATGGCATCACAGCCTAAAGCTTTTAAACCCTGTTCTATTTTCCGACAACACTTCTGACTGCTCAGGTGTTATCCCTACCTGTTCCCACTGCAGCATCGAGGGGTGTGAGATACACTCTGTCAGCGGGGCTGGGCAATAACATGATGCCAAAGAAAGTGGAGTATCGGGAGAGATGGAAGTCATTCTTTCCAATCTATTAGTCACTCTTGCCGTCTTTTAGAAGGAGAGGGAGCTGATTTTGCTAATGAAGTCATTCTCTAACGCAGCTCTCCGCCTAAATTATGATCGCGCATCTTTCTCAGCTGTTTCCTATTTATTCAGGCAAACCATTGCCTGCTGGCTTGTCAAGTAGCCTGGTTGCCACAACACTTATCTTGCTGCTGTGAATCATGGCTTGATGCTGGAATGGAAGGCCAGTTCATTTGAGGTGGAGAAGGAGACTCAACTATTTGGCTTCGATCAACTGGAAAATCCCTCATCTCAACAACTCCAGCAAGCTCCACATTTTTTCCCTCAACCTTTTGGTCACCAGTAAGTCAAGAGTGGTTAGTTGTCATTTGCACTAGGAATGGAACAATGAGATTCATACTTGCTGCAGCGTTACAGGCCCATTAAAGCAACAACGCACAGATAAATAATGTACAGTAGTCAATTAGACAATAAATTTGGCGGTCGGAGGAGGGGCCATGAAACGAGACAATAAAGCATTCATTCAAATTAATAATCAGTGGGAAAATATCAAATACCAGAGGGCATAGTATTAAGGCGAAAGGAGCAAAGTTTAAAGGAGATGTGTGGGGCATGTTTTTTTACACAAAGAGACCACCCTCTGTGTAAAAAACTTGCCCTGCACATCTTTCTGAGTGCCAAGGGTGGTGGTGGAGGTGGAGGCAGATACACTGGAGGCGTTTAAGAAGCGTTTAGATAGGCATATGCATATGCAGGTGATGGAGGGATTGGGTTATGTGTAAGCAGGTGGGGGCATTGTGGGTTGAAGGGTCTGTTCCTGTGCTGCACTGTTTTATGTTCTATGTAATATACGATAACCATACCATTTTAGTGCAAATCTGAAGTATGTAGTGCAGTCAAAAACAAAGTCCACAGTAGATTGTTGCTGAGGTAGGGTTATTCACAAGTTCACAAGTTTTAGGAATAGAATTAGGCCATTCAGCCCATTCATGGCTGATCTCTGCCTCCTAATCCCATTTTCCTGCCTTCTCCCCATAACCCTTGACAACAGTTCTAATCAATAATCTGTCTATTTTTGCCTTAAAAATATCCACTGACTCGGCCTCCACAGCCCTTTGTGGCAATGAGTTCCACAGATTAACTACCCTCTGACTAAAGTGGTTGAAAGTGGTTGTGGTTTAAAGTCCTGAGTGCAATTAAGACAGTTCGTAGTTCATTGTTTAGTTGGCGTTTGTAGTGTTCAGTAGTCTGGTGGCTGTAGGGACGAAGCTGCTCCTGAACCTGGACGTTACAGTTTTCAGGCTCCTGTACCTTCTTGCCGATGCTAGCAGCGAGATGAGAGCGTGGCCAGGGTGGTGTGGGTCTTTGATGATGCTGGCTGCCTTTTTGAGGCGGCGTCTCCTGTAGATCTCTTTGATGGTGGGGAGGTCAGTACCCCTGAGGTCAGTCCCATGTGAGTACATTAGACCTGCTGCCTCCTTGAGACGGGCACTCTTCATCCCCGCATTGGCTGATTTAAAACATCCTGCGATAATTCATATTATTCTCACTTTTTGTATCTCACACCTCACTGATACCCTTCACATGACACTGTCACACACCACTCCTGTCTCACAGTATTAGTCCTCAATTTACCCAGTGCTCTTTAGTGCAACACCCCGTTCTCTCCTTGACCTTCTGCATATTTCTTTTCTCACTGCAAGTCTCTGTTAGATCCATTAGACGCAATGATTTAAGGACACAATAGACTCAGGAAGGAAGCAAATGATATCCCATAAATCCAGTTTTGAAAATGTTTTATTTTATGACTGCTTCACCTTAAATCTGCTACCTCCTCGTCACTAACGAGCTGCCAGACTTGTGCGCAGTGACAAATGACATCTCTTTGAGTTACTTTGCTCTCTACCCTTGACCATTCTCAGCGAACATTACCTGGGAACACCCAGCCTGAATATTCGTTGGAAGTGTAGTAATCAGAGGGAATGAGTTTCTTCCCCTCTGGTATCAGGCCTTTGAATGGTCCTTCCCCAAGCTAGGGTAGTGTCCCATTCACCTCTTGACCATTGCGGACATTGGACTATGTCCAAGGAACAGATACACTTTGATGCTGGGAACTATATATAAGGTCATAAGTGATAGGAGCAGAATTAGGCCATTCGGCCCATTGAGTCTACTCTGCCATTCAATCATGGCTGATCTGTCTCTCGTTCCTAACCCCATTCTCCTGCCTTCTCCACATATCCCGTGACCCCTGTACTAATCAATTATTCTGCACTCTATATCTTCCCCTTTGCTCTCCCTATTGTGCATGAGTTTGTTTTGATTGTAGTTATATATAGGAAGGAACTGCAGATGCTGGTTTATACTGAAGATAAGCGCAAAGTGCTGGAGTAAGTCAGCGGGTCAGGCAGCATCTCTGGATAAAAAGAATAGTTGACATATCGGGTCGGAACCCTTCTATTTGGGCGAAGTATATCTGATCTGATTAGATAGCCTGAAAATGAAGCTTTTCACTGCACTTTTGTTCAGTGATAATGATAAAACCAAAAAACCTAGGATTTTACCGAAACACATAATATCGTAACAGAAGTGCACTACTTCTGAAATCCTACAATGGAGCCAAGTATCGGAGATGGAGTACCATGCACACCTATTATTATAAATATATCTTCGCAAAGCAGATTCTGATTGCAGAATCTTTTGCCCTTCCTCTCTTACCTACGAGAGATCATAGTTTTAACTTCAGAGGGAAAACGTTTCAAGGAGTTGTGCGGGGCAAGTATATTTTACACAGAGATTGGTGGGTGCCTGGAGTGCCCTTTCAGGAGTGGTGGTGGAGGCAGATAGGAACATAGGGTTGAAGTAGCTTTTAGATAGGCCCATGGATATGCAGCAAATAATAAACCTCTGGAGGAGCTCACAGGGTCGGGCAGCATCCATGGAGGGAATATTGGAATAGTCAATATTTTGGGATGAGACACATGATCTGATGCAGTCCTAACCCTTTTGCCTCTGCAACTGTTACCTGACTTGTTGAGTTCCTCCAGCAGTTTGCTTTTTACTCCAATTTTAATAATTCCAACCTTTCAAGGGACAAATTTGGACAGAAAAGTGAATAGGAGAATCGTGGAACTGCAGAGCCTGGAATCTGGAGTAAAACACGAAGTGCTGGAGTAACTCAGCAGGTCAGGCAGCATCTCTGGACAACATGGATAGGCGACCTTTCTGAGCATGAAGTGTTTAGAGGAATAGGCATACTGACCTAATTGACTTGTTTAAGAAGGAACTGCAGATGCTAGTTAAAATCGAAGGTAGGCACAAAATGCTGGAGTAACTCAGTGGGCGAAGCAGCATCTATGGAGAGAAGGAATGGGTGACGTTGCGGGTCAAGACCCTTCTTCAGACTGACTTAACTGGTCAAATGCAGGCAAATGGGACTAGCTGAAAATGTCAACTTGGTCGGTATGGACAAGTTGGGCCGAAGGGCCTGTGTCCATGCTTCACAGGTCTGTGACTCTATGGCACTCTGGAGAGCTCATTTTAACTTGTTGAAATAGTTACAATAGGAAACAAAAGTTAGTTCAATACTCTTAGACCAATGCTTTGACTGAAAGTTATTTACCAGAGGCTTCTGCCGACCACTCGAGCTGCTGGCCTGCTGTACGATCAGACAGCACTTCCAGGAACTCTTGAAATGTAAACTCAATTTATATTAATGAGGCAGTTTTCCATAGAGAGGGAAACATTCAGTTCACGTATAACTTGAATTTATCTACTTCAGTCTGGAATGTAGTGGAATATTTTCCTTAAGGTTAATTGACTACTGTAAATTTGCACCTGTTTATAGTTCATGTAGTCACGGAGTCACACAGCATGGATAGAGGCCCTACAACCCAACATGCCCCATCTAAAGCCAGTCCCATTTGCCCGCATTCAGCCCATATCTCTCTAAACCATTCCTATCCATGTCTAAATGTCTTTTTAAATGTTGTTATCGTACCTGCCTCAACTATCTCCTCTAGCAGCTCGTTCCATACACCCACCACTGGTGGAATTTCGGGAGGATTGATGGGAATGTGGGGAGAATAAAACAGAGACATAAGGAACTGCAAGTGCTGGAATCATGAGCAAAAAATACAAGGTGCTGGAGGAATTGAGCAGGGGTGAGACATTTCCGGTTGGGGTGAATTAAAATGGGATTGGTGTATGTGGGTGATTGATGGTTAGTATAGAGTCAGTGGGCAGAATGGCCTCCTTCCATATTACTCTGGAGGATGCCTCTATGGCTCTAAGTTAGTTGACTAAGCCAAATAGCTACAATTCTCCTCAAATACCGAGACAGGATGAGAACTGTGGAGCAGATGCGGTAATATTTTCACCGCCTGTGAGTAATATGTGGGGCTTCACGGCAGTGTATTAGGCAGGCGTATGCTTGGGTTTGTGTCTTGAGTCCTCTCGCTCAATGACAATCCATGCCCCTTATGTCAAGCTTCACCCCTGGCAAAGCTGCCATCTCGTGGGGAGCCGGTTCGATACCTGCAGCCGTGTTTCAGAGCCAAGCTGTGCCCCAGATGGCCTTTAACCCGCGTTGACCTTTCCATCTTTAGCAGGCGGTCGTGTGATCAAGGGTAGAATATTGTTGCCGAAAACCTGCCTTGCCGTGTTGGGGATCACAGCGAATTTTTGATTCACATTAATGTACACTGTTGCAGATAGACAAACAATGCTGGAGTAACTCAGCGGGTCAGGCAGCATCTATGGAGAAAAGGAATAGGTGACATTTCGAAACCCTTCTTCAGACGTTTCTCCAGAGATGCTGCCTGACCCGCTGAGTTACTCCGGCATTTTGTGTCTCTCTTCGGTATAAACCAGCATCTGCAGTTCCTTCCTGCACACAATATTCAAGGCTGATTTGCTTCATTCTGTTACCTTAACCCCTGTGTCGACCGACTGACATTTGAGCAGGCGTGCAGCACAATGGGCGGCAATCAGTAAACAGTGGGAATGGTTGCTTCATGCTAATGCCCGAGGACTCGTGGCAAAGGATTGTGGCTTCGTTGCTCTGCACTCCCTTCCCGCTATCACTCTACGGAGCAGGTTTAACCTCCGCTCCCCATCTTTGCTGTTTGAATCCATCTTGCATGTGGGTGGGAAAGAGATGGATGCAGGGGGAGGGGAAGGGAAATACCAGGCACTGTGAAACCATGGGTAGGAAGGAGCTGCAGATGTTGATTTACAACGAAGATAGACACAAATTGCTGGAGTAACTCAGCAGGACAGGCAGCATCTCTGGAGAGGAGGAATGGGTGACATTTCTGGTCAGGGGAGGGGAGTCACAGAGATAAGGGAGTGTAAAGGGCCTGTCCCACTCGGCGACTTTTTCGGCAACTGCCGGCGTCATATCAGGGTCGCCAAAAGATTTCAAACATTTCCAAATCCAGCGGCGACAAAAATGTTACGACACTTGAAAAAACACCGTCACCGTCGCATCACGGCACAAATTTTTCGGTGACCTGATACGCCAGTCAATGATGCCGGCAGTCGCCGTAAAAAATCGCCAGGTGGGACAGGCCCTTAAGAGATCAAAAGTGATGTAGTTCATGGAAAATGTAGAATAGATCATTGTTTGCAAGGAGAAGATGACAACTAAACGAAACGTTACCTATTCCTTCTATCGAGAGTTGCTGCCTGTCGTGCAGAGTTACTCCAGCATTCTGTGTCTATCGACTGGGAAACCGTGACCCTGCTAAGGAAAGGGAGGAGGGAACCAGCGGGGAAGATTGTGCGAAAGAGGGAACATAATGTGAGCAGATTCCATTAAAGCAGCAGAGTAGCAGTTTGCTTAAATAATAAGTGCCATAGTATCATCATTATTACCAAAGTAATTTGCAGTGGGTGGCACAGTGCCTTTCAGCGCCAGAGACCCGGATTCAATCCTGATCTTGGGTGTTGTCTGTGTGGAGTTTTACGTTCTCTCTGTGACTGCGTGGGTTTCCTCCGGGTGCTCCCACACTGCAAAAACATGCAGGTTTGTAGGTTAATTGGCGTCAGTAAAAATTGTAAATTGTCCCTAGTGTGTGTAGGATATTGCTAGTGTACGGGGTGACCGCCGGCCTGTTTCCCCTTCTCTCACTCAAGTGAAGTAAATTCTAAAAGTAAAGACGTCTAATATCCAACAGTATAAACAACCACATATGCACAATAGTCTTGTTTTAGAGAAAAGCGCAGAGTTATAAACTCAGCAATCAATGCTCGGAGCATGAGTTACATCAGCTGCTGGTTTAAATGCTCAGGGAGAAAGGTTCATGTGCAGCACACAGACTGGGGTAGTGTTACACTGGTGTACAGACAGAATCGGCCGAGCTGCTGAGATCGCCTCCTATTGTAGTTGGCAGATGGCGTGGCTGCTTGTTAAACGGCTATTCAGCAGGGAAAGAGTTACCTGCTCCGCAACGCAATAACCGCTTGAAGTTTCTTTTGAATTGGCAGGATGACAATTATTTGTGTTGTAACTCTGCATTTAATCAGTAGGGTGAGAGTTATTCAGCCTGTTCATTACAGAGAGCGTGAGGGGTGTGTATGCACTGTCTGTGGGTGAGGCATCTCCAGCACACCATTATCAAACGACAAACTCAGTATCAACCCCTGCTGTAAGTAATGAGAGGCTCTGAGGTTAGGAGAGTGTTGTTCAGAGGTAACCAAATGTTCTAATGATACTTTTATCCAGAGGAACAAATGGAAATGAAACCCAAAAAAATGCTAATGCGGGTTGCCAGACCAGTGGGGCCTGATGCTTCGAGTAGCTGTTCTGCGCTCATTAGATATGAGGTATCGTCATCCAAGTCGAACTCCATCGGGAATTCCGCTTTCATTTCATTAGATGTCGACTTCCCCACGGATTCTCTGTTAGTCCCATAATTTACTGTATTGCCCTTGGCTATAGGGCTCTGCAGATGCTTAAACGTGATGAAATCTTACAGGGACTGGGGCTCTTCCCTAATTTATTGGGAAGAACTGGTTGTTTTTTTTGTCAAAACTCAAATGCTTTTTCTCGCGGGTGGGAAGAGGTTATAATTTAAAAGTGAGGAGTGTTAATAATACTGGTTTGTTGCCTGCAATTGGCTAGTTTGTGAGTGGCTTTTTGCAAGCATCTGGTCTGCAATCCCGCGCAGTTACTTACGGCTCAAGTAACCATGCAAGGCACTGCTAATGTTTGAATTATATTTGTGGCCTGGATACCGTTGTGTCTCGTGGATAAAAGCCGTGCTTGCATGAGGTGTTCTGATGAACAACGAACTTTCTGCATGGCTTGGAAATACATGACAGTGAATGGGTCAAGGAATCAGGTGGCCATCCTTCTGCTGGGACCTCAAACCTTTTGTTGTGTTGCAGTGTTTGAGTGCTTTACCAATGTATCACCATCTACACTAATGTAAGTAAAACGAGTTGAAGAGGAATCCACATTTGGTCTCGGCTGTTACCGGACAAGTAGTAGGATATTCTTGTTTCCACCCTTTAGAAAGTAATAGCGTTCAGTGACAGAGGGAAAAGTGCAAGGTCTGCAACGTGGTTGTTTGGAAGATCGAGACTACAGCCTGGCTTATGGCAGAGCAACGTAGATAACAACCACGTATCGGTAGAGTTGCTGCCTTACAGCGCCAGAGACCCAGGTTCGAAGCTGTTTGTAGGGAGGTTCTATATTTTCTCTGGGTGCTCTAGTTTCCTTCCACACTCCAAATATGTACAGGTTTGTAGGTTTAATTGGTTTCCATGAATTGTAAATTGACCCTAGCATGTAGGATATTGCTAGTGTATGTGGTGATCGCTGATCGGGGTGGACGAGGTGGGCCGAATGGCCTGTTTCCGCGCTGTATCTCTAAAGTCTAAACATAAAACAGAGAAAAGTGCAGCACAGAAACAGGCCTTTTGACCCACAATGTTTATGATGACATGATGCCGAGTAAAACTAATCTCTGCCTGGACGTGATCCATATCCCTCCATTCCCTCCATATCCATGTGCCAATCCAAAAGCCTTATTAAATGCCACGGTCGTATCTGCTTCCATCTCCACCCCTGGCAGCGCATTCCATGCACCCACCTATGTTAAAAAAAACTTGTCCCACAGATTGCCTGTAAATTTTGCTTCTTTCGCTATAAGTCCTCCAGTCTTTGACATTTGCATCCTGGGATAAAGATTTCGACTCGCAACATTTCTGAGCCACTCATCATTTTACGTATTTCCCTCAGCCTCTGATGTGCCATAGAAAACAATTCATGCTCATAAGTTCCAGGTGCAGAATTAGACTATTTGGTCCATCGAGTCTACTCCGCCATTCATTCATGGCTGATCTGTCGTTTCCTCTCAACCCCATTCTTCTGCCTTCTCCCCATAACCCCAGACAGGCTTACTAATCATGAATCTGTTAATCTCCTCCATAAAAATATCCATTGACTTGGCCTCCACATCTGTCTGTGGCAACTCCAAGTAACCCTTGTGTTCCCTCTCTCTCAGTCCCTCCCCCATCTTAGTCCTCTTGCTAATTTCACCCTTTGTGCTCCTTCGTTGTCACCTCGTCCCCAACCAACAATGGACCATTGTGGGCTCCACCTTTCCTGAGTCATGGATGCTGGCTTTGATTTGTTCTGTACCTTCCCATAAATGTGCCCCCCTCCCCGACTCCCAGTCTGAGGAAGGCTCTCGACCCGAGACGTCACTTATCCATGTTCTCCAGGGATGCTGCCTGACCCGCTGAGCTACTCCAGCACCTTGTGTCTATCTTCCCTATCTACAGTGCAGCTTTACATAGAGCCCTCGGTTGAAACATTGTTTGGCTCAGTCACTGATTTCACTGCCTTTTCGATGGAAAGCAGCCAGCAGCAAGAATGCTCCTGCACTCCTAACATATGGCAGGATTTCCACAAGTACTGGGCATAATTGACAGTGCTCATATGGCCAAACCAACTTCAATCCCCCAATGCAAACTGACTCACGAATAAAACCATGACAGACTCCTCCGTGAATATGTGCTGCTTTCATTGAACATAGAACATAGCACTGTGCTGTGTCTGTGCCAACCATGGTGCCAATTATATCTGCCTGCACATGGTCTATATCTCTCTATTCCCTCTCTGCTCATGTTTCTGTGCCAATGCCTCTTAAACATTGCAACCATATCTGCTTCCACCACACCATTCCCCTCTTTTAAACTCACCTACCCTTTGTACGATGTAAAAATGACAGAAAATATACCATAACACAAGGATTAGTACGAGTGTCAGAGGTTATGGGGAGCATGCAGGAGAATGGGGTTAGGAGGGAAAGATAGATCAACAATGATTGAATGCCAGAGTAGACATGATGGGCCAAATGCTCTCTTCTGGAGAGAACGGATTTACAGAGTCCTGTGACGTTGGGGTAGCGCCAGAGATCCGGGTTCGATCCTGACCACGGTGCTGTCTGCACAGAGTTTGTTCGTTCTTCCCGTGACCGTTTTGGGCTTTCTCTGGGATCTCTGGCTGGGTTTCCTCCCACACTCGAAAGTCGTGCAGGTTTGTAGGTTAATTGCCTGCAGTACAAATTGGAAATTGTCCCTAGTGTGTAGGATAGGGCGAGTGTACAGGGTGATCGCTGGTCAGCGCGGACCCGGTGGGCTGAAGTGACCTACTCTCGCTCCTGTTTTCTTGTGTCTATTGGCCTTAACAATGTCACCCAACAATGTTACTTCAGTGGAGACAGAAGAAAATGCAGATGCTTGAATCCTAAGTAAAAAACAAAGTGCTCAGTGGGTTAGGCAGCATCTGAAGAGGGAATGAACAGCTGACCCTTCTGAAGGGTCCCGACCTGAAACGTCATCTGTCCATTCCTTCCCCGGATGCTGCCCTGAGTTCCTCCAGCACATTGCGTTTTGCTCAGTATTACTTCAGCTTCGCCCTGGAGCACAGACTTAAATTGAGACAGAACCTCGTAAGTGGGGTTTGAACCAACAACCTTTCAATCCAGAGGCAACAGTGCCAATTGCACTGAAGCTCCTTCCAGGATCCAGGACAGGTTTCAAGCCGAGAGATTCCTTGTCCCGACATTGCCACACTGTTGAACTCCTCAACATCTCCATGTGAGTGGGAGGAATCACTGGTGCAGGACATCTTGTTCTGTTAGGTAATGTTATTTCTTGGTATAGAGTTCCGGGAACAGCCAAGAACAGTGTGTGCTGAAAGAAGGCAAAAGAGAAAATGATTCTTATTCCGTTTCAGTGCTAAAATATTTGTCTGACTCATGCTGGTGTCATTTCTTTGGAAAAACATAAACCATCCTCCCCAGATCGTGGCAGTGTGATGGGTTTAAGTAGTGGGCCTCCTTGTGACAATAAAACATTCATGTTTAGCAGGCAGAAAGTTGCACCCTGGTGCTGGCTGGTTTCTAAGTTCATAGGTTATAGGAGGCAGATTTAGGCTCATCGAGTCTACTCCGCCTATTCAATTATGGCTGATCTATCTTTCCCTCTCAACCCCATTCTCCTGCCTTCTCCCCGTAACCCTTGACACCCTTACTAATCATGATCTGTTAATCAGAAGCTGGAATCCTGAGCAAAGAACAAAGTGCTGCAGGAACTCAGCGGGCCAGCCAGCGTCTGTGGAGGGAATGGACAGGCGACGTTTCGTACTTCAGGCTGTTGGAGTAAGGAGGGGTGGAGGAACGGGGGAGAGAAAGGAACAGAATGGTGGAGCTGGGGGAAAGTCTGGAGAAGAGTCCCAATGCAAAACATCATCTGTCCATTCCCTCCACTGAAGCTGCCTGATCCAATGTGTCCCATGCAGCACTGTGTGTTTTTCTGCAGTGAGATCCTGTTGCAGGCTGTCTTTAATCTGAGTGTCCTTATTACACATTCAGTCTGAGCCAGCAGCCCACAGTGATGGTCCTCAGCTGGAGTGTTCGGCAGTAGTCAGTGTTAGCCGGATCAGTGTGGTCAGAGTTAGCCGCCTACTGAAGCCATTGTTTAGTTCAGTTTAGAGACACAGCACAGAAACAGGCCCTTCGGCCCACTGAGTCAGCGCCGACCAGCGATCCCTGCACACGAACACTATCCTACACACACTAGGGACAATTTACTTTCTTGCCGAAGCCAACTAAATTGCGTCTTTGGAGTGTGGGAGGAAACTGGAGATCCAAGGAGAAAATCCACACAGGTCACGGGGAGAACGTACAAGCCCTGTACAGACAGGACCTGTAGTCAGGATCGAACCCGGGTCTCTGGCGCTGTAAGGCAGCAACTCTATCGCTGTGCCACCATGCCGCCATTGCAGTGAGCAGGAGGCACAAACCACTGCATGCCTGGGATTAGTTTAGTTTAGTTCATTGTCACGTGTACCGAGGTACAGTGAAAAGCTTTTGTTGAGTGCGAACCAGTCAGCGGAAAGATTATACAAGATTACAATCGAGCCGTCCCTAGTGTATAGATACATGATCAAGGGAATAGCATTTAGTGCAAGATAAAGTGAAATAAAGTCCGGTTAAAGACAGTTCAAGGATTTCCATTGAGGTAGATAGAAGCTCAGGACCGCTCTCAAGTTGTTGTTGTTCTTCTTCTTCTTGCGTATGGTGTGCACAGCCTAAAGTTGTCGGACAACTTGTTCTATTTGATCTTATTTGATTGTGCACGCCGGGTTGATTGCATTCGTAGAAACAGGGCGGACCACGTGAAGGTTGCAATCTCAAGTTGTTGGGAGGATGATTCAGTTGCCTGATAACAGCTGGGAAGAAACCATCAATTAATCTGGAGGTGTCACACTTCTGTACCTCCTGCCTGGTGGGAGAGGGGAGTAGAGGGAGGGAGACACTGCTGTGGGCAACGGTGGGGGTGAGGCACACGTTATGACTGCAGTGGCCACTTTCCAGGGCTGCTGAATACAGCCCCCAGTGGTCAGCAGTTTGCAGATGACTGGAGAAGAGATCGGGATGAAACTCAATCCTATCATCACGGGCGTTTGACCCGAAGCACATACGCTGGCTGCACCTCTCCTAGCCCAGGGACAGTCAGTCTCTGTCGATCCACTGTTTCTGTTTATCCATCTTTGCATCTGCCAATCTGTCAGCCTGCATTAGATGTTTGCATTGTTTCACGTTTGGCCGGACGATACAACTGTATCTCTCCAGAAGCAGGTTGTCGCTTGGATTGTGCGGCTCGATTGTACACAGATAGATTCACACACTGGTGGTGTGTGAATGTTGCACGTCCCGGTGCCGATGTATGAACGAGGTGAGCCGAGAGAGCCGCTGAGCCGCCGGGGATTGCTTTGTGCGGCGCTGGGGCACGGGACATGGAGTTTGAGCGACCTGTCAGCCAATGATGGATTGACAAAGCTGCAGGGATCCGGTGCAGGCTACCCTGAGCCTTTGACCTGCTTCAGTGGGTGTGCCGTTTGATACAAGAAGTTCGGAGAAGGCTGCTGGCGGAGAATAGGTCAGGTTAAAACAAAAGCTGTATGACATGTTGCCACGGTTAGCCTGGCCATACAAACTTTCTCAATTGTTTCCATGGAAATGGCTCCAAGTTCTATTTTCATAAACAACTTTCTCTCCCTTCACATTCCAGGACCTACTCACTAGCTGGTTTACTTTAGTGTGGTTTAGTTCAGATACAGAGTGGAAACAGGCCCTTTGGCCCACCGAGTCCACGCCGACCTGTGGTCGCCCCGTACACTAGTTCTATCCTACACACACTAGGGACAATTTACAGAAGCCTGCGCGCCTTTGGAGTATGGGAGGAAACTGGAGCACCCGCAGTCACAGAGAGAACATGCAGACTATGTAATCAGGATGGAACCCGGGCCTCTGGCGCTGTATGGTATCAACTCTACCGCTGCGCCACCGTGCAGACCATCTTCTTCATGTAATTTAGCCAAGTTACATCAGAAGGGCCCTGTGAACCGGTGGCAGTGTGGACACTGGAGTTGTGAGTCACACTCCGCAATCCCTCCACATTGTAGTTCCAGCTTGTAGCTGCCTTGCTTTGTCTAAAACCCAGTCACTTGCCATTTCTTTCCCCAAATAAACTTAGAAAAATCCACAAATGTTCTTCATGCGGTCGATTCAACTTTATAAAATCATGAAGATTATTTTTCATAATATACTGCCTGGTTGTTGTTTTGTTCACAGCCTTAGTCGTGGAGTCAAAGAATCATACAACATGGACAACTCAGCCCAACTTGTTCATGACAAATGTCCCATCTAAGCTAGTCCCATTTGTCCCATATATATCTGAACCATTATTATCCATGTACCTGTCCAAATGTCTTTTGAATGTTGCTATGTACCTGCCGCAACTACCTCCAGTGGCAGCTCGTTCCGTACACCCGCCAGCCTCCGGGTGCAAAAATTGCCCCTCAGGTTCCTATTAAAGCTTTCCCTCTCATCTTAAACCGATGCCCGCTAGTTCTTGATTCCCTTACCTTGGGGAAAAATCACTGTGCATTCATCATATCAATTCCGGTCATGACATTATACACCTCTATAAGATCACCCCTCATCCTGCTGCACTCCAAGGAATAAAGGCCTAGTCTCTCCCAATAGCTCAGGCCCTCAAGTCCTGGCAACGTCCTCATAAATCTTCTCTTCACTCATTCCAACTCACTGGTAGAGTTTCCTATAGTTGTGTGACCAAACCTGAACGCAGTGACTGTGTATGTGTGTGTGTGTGTGTGTGTGTGTGTGTTCAAATGTTCAGAAGTTATAGGAGCAGAATTAGGCCAATCGGCCTATTAAGTCTACTCCGCCATTCAATCATTGCTGATTTGTGTGTGTGTGCGTGTGTGCATTTCCATGTGTATCTGTGTGTATCCATGTGTGTGTTTCCGTGTGTGTGTGTGTGTGTGTGTGTATCCGTGTGTGTATCCGTGTGTATGTGTGTGTTTCCGTGTGTGTTTCCATGTGTGTTTCCGTGTGTGTGTATCTGTGTGTATCCGTGTGTTTCCGTGTGTATGAGCGTGTATCCATGTGTATCCGTGTGTGTATCTGTGTGTATTAGTGTGTATCTGTGCATCTTGCTAACTCTATGTATTGATTTGTTACAGGCCTGGACACTTCCCAAAGCAAGGCACTGATGGGTCCGGTGGGGGGCCACCCACAGCATCTCTCGGTCCACAGTACTGACCTAATTGACTCTAAGCCACAGAGCCCCGTGCAGTCGTGGATGACGTCGCATTCGGACATCACATACAGAGCTGGGGCCTTTGCAGCTGCCTTGACGTGTATATAAGTGGGTGATCGGGAAGGAGAGACAGAGAAAGAGACTTCATTTTGTTAGGCAGTCTGGATTGAGTTACTGAAACCACGGAGCAAGACTTTTACATTAACACCTTTTAAATTGTATTGGGTACAATTCAGTTCCTGGTCATAATGTCATGTGGTGTGATGCTTCTACATTGGTTTGGAGAAGTCAAAGATTTAAGATATTCCTTCCACTTGGTGGATGTGGTCTACGATAGCATGTTCTCCAGTTTCAATCTCTTCATCCCAGTCAAACTCCTCCCCAAACCCAGTCTGAGAGATAGTGGCTGATGATGGCAGCCATTTGCCGATCATATTACAGTCTGGTTCCGACCTAGATCTGTGCCTCATCCTTAGCCGTAGCCTGGAGGTCGAGAGGAAGAGATGTGAGGTCAGGTCGGCACTCTAGGAGTAGTCTTCAAGATTAGCACAGCAGAAAGGCAGAGTTGAAACACTTCTGGCGGCACGGTGGCACAGCGGTAGAGTTGCTGCCTCGCTGCGCCCGAGACCCGGGTTCGATCTTGACCAAGGCTGTTGTCTGTACGGGGTTCTCCCTGTGACCGCGTTGGTTTTCTCTGGGTGTTTCCATTTCCTCCCACACTCCAAAGACATGGAGGTTTGTAGGTTAATTGGCATTAGTAAGTCGTAAAAATAAATTGTGTATAGGATAGTGTTAGTGCAGGGGGTGATCGCTGATCGGCGCAGAATCGGTGGGCCGAAGGGCCTGTTTCCGCACTGTATTTCGAAAGTATAAAATAAAAGAAACTTCCCTGCCAATGTCCAGTTACTCAGGCAGAATACAAACGACCGGGGGACTCAGCAAGTCAGGCAGCATCTGTGGGGATGAGAGAGAGAGAGAGAGAGATAGTCAAGAGTGTGTAAATTTGTCATTCACATCAGATCTGGAACAATAAGATTTCTACTCCCTGCTGTGTTACAGGCAGGTTAGATGCAACAACAATAACAATAAATATACAATAAAACATCAATTACTCCATATAAATTAGACCATGATAGTACGTAGAGCAACCTCAGTTGTGCAAAGTCCTTAGTGGTTCTTCGCAGAGGGATATTTGATGTTTCAGGCGCAGACCCTGCATCAGGATTGCCGGACCCGCTCAGTTCCGCCGGCTGTTTGGTTTTCCCTCCAGATTGGGGAGTCTGTGGCCTCTTGCGTCTCCGCTCTGACAGAGCGTGAGAAGAAGAACGAGAAGTTTGAATCAAACTTCAAGTTTCCTCTACAGAAGAACGAGCGTTTGTATCAAAGTTTCTGAACCCACTAGACCATTGGTGGGTTCAGGCCCTATCGGGGGAGGGGGGGGGGGGGGGGGGGGCAACGAGTGCCATTTGGCATAGGCCTCAATCCTGTCTGCTTCAAAGGGGTCTTGATTTGGAGGCCTCTAAAATTGAGGGGCCTGTGCTTGATCTTGGATTGGGGGCCTCTAAAATTGAAATTGGCCTGGGCCTCAGTTCATCTATGAGAGGGCCTGGGTGGGCTCCAGTAAATGGTGAATTAATTCTGGAGGCAGGGAATGATGTTCAGCCCGCACAGCTTGCAAACGCAGTGGCCAGGACTTTTATCGGTGATTATTCCTCCTCACCCAATAACTTTGTTGGAAGTTCAATGAAACCATTAGGGTACTGTTGCCGCTCCCATAAATTTAAGGCGGCAGATGAAACTAGCTCTGAGCCCTCTTCTATGCCATTTAAATATTTTAGCAATTATAGCCCTCTTATCCGTAATTTGCTGAAAGATGACACACAGGCAGGAGGTGCAGAGACAACACAATGTAGTTATTTAATGTACAAACCTGGGCTTACTGAATAAACAGATAAATCACAGGCTTGTCCAACACCTGCAGTGTAATTGTGGCTGAAGATTCATCTTCCTCTGCTCGTTTCAACACACGAGAACAGGTTTTGCTCGCGATCCCACTCTAATTTCTTCACTAAGATGGATGGACTTGAGATGACGCCCATACATGGCCCAACTATGATTAGTACGGGTGTCATGGGCTATGGGGAGAAGGCAGGACAATGGGGTTGAGACCGAGAGATATATCAGCCATGATTGAATGGCTGAGTAAACTTGATGGGCTGAATGGCCTAATTCCTTTCCTATAACCTATGAACCAAACATGGGGCAGATTTATGGACCTGATAGTCCCACACTTGTTCCAAGGGTGTGAGCCATGAGCTACCTGGCACTGCTTCTGGAGTTGTGAGGGCTTTCTCCGTCTCTCCTGTTACATGGTTCATTTCATATGTCATAGGGACAGCATTAGGACATTCAGCCCATCGTGTCTACTCCACCATTCAATCGTGGCTGATCTATCTTCCCCACTCAACCCCATTCTCCTGCCTTCTCCCCACACCCCTGACGCCCTTACTACCTCCTATCTTGTACTCTTGCACTTGCACATGTACCAAACATAAATGCTTTATCCTTTATTCCTCGGTCATTAATCTCTGTCCAAATTTTAAGTGGCTTGATTCTTTAAGGCGTAATACCCCTTCTATTAATGCTGTTGCCCATTCTTTCAATTCCTCTTGAGTGGCCAAGCCTTTATCATCTTCCAGAGCGTTCAATTATTGCTGAATGTCTTGTAGAGTTCTATAGTGAATGAAGCCCACGAGGATAAAATATGCCAGAACCATTTCTCGTCGGAGGCTTGGCTAAATTCAGCCTTGCCTGTAACACAGTTGTGTACTGGTGACCTGTTTCATTGTGGGTATATCGATTTGCCTCTCACAATTCACTTCTCATTGCCACAACATGGTCAGAGTATTTCTAGCAGTGTGAAGAATGGTCCCGACCAGAAACATCACCTATCGTTGCCCTCTAGAGATGCTGCCTGACCCGCTGAGTTCTTTATATCTCCCAAATCCTTCCATTCCGTTCTCTGTGGTGCAGCAGTAGAGCTGCAGCATTTACAACACCAAAGACAAGGGATCAATCCTGGCGATGGGCGCTGACTGCAGGGAGTTTGCACGTTCTCCCTGTGACCATACGGGTTTAATCTGGGTGCTCTGGATTCCTTCCACATTCCATAGACGTGCAGGTTTGTAGGTTAATTGGCTTCTGTAAATTGCCCCAAGTGACATGATGCAAAACTGGGATAACAGAGTTGCACGGAGTTTGTACATTGGTGCATTCTCCCCGTGACATGCGCGGGTTTTCTTCGGGCCCTCCAGTTTCCTCCCACACTCCAAAGGTTTGTAGGTTAATTGGCTTGTAAACTATCTCCATGTGTGTAGGATAGTGTTAATGTGCGGGGACCTCTGGTCAGCGCGGACCCGGTGGGCTGAAGGGCCTGTTTCCACTCTGTATTTCTAAACTAAACGAAATTGGAAATTTTAAATGATTTCCAATGTTAAGTAATTATTATATGTGCATACCTGTATAAATAGTACTTCTGAACGAAAAATAGAACTTGCTAGAGTTACTCAGTAGGGCAGGTAGCAAGACAGAATGATCTTTCAATTATTGTCCCTGTCAGACCGTTGTAATAAGAAGCGACTGAGTGAAACGTTAATACTGTATCTAGTCAAAAATTAAGAGTCAAAGAGTAATTAATTGTCATACGTACCCATGATAGGACAATGACATTCTTTCCTCAGTAGCTTACCAGATCTGTAAATACGATAACACACAGATAAATGTCTAATAATTAATAATGCAATACATTAATAATCTTCATAATAGGTATTCATAATACTGCCAAACCAAAGTTGATGGAGCAACCAAAGAGATGGTCTCTCGTCATAAACCTACTGAGTATTACCAACATCCTCTACTTTATTTCAGACTCCTAGTAAAGTTTATTTTTTGTCTATTCAACCAATTATTCCGTAATGTTTCCAGAGCGAAATGTCCTCACGAAAAAGCAACCAGGAGCGACCATTAACCTGATGAATAACCAGCCCATCCATTTATTATACGGTCTTGCAGTGAGCAGCCCTCACCCCTGTTGAATAAATAGCAGCTCATAATTGTAATGCAGCGAGTGACCTTGGAGCAAGCAGCAGATGTGATACAGTCACCCACTTTACATTCCAACACTTCCTTTAATCTATGATCATCTTAAAAGCATGAAGTGAGTTGCGTAACAAACTTACTTAAACCTACTGGAACTATCAAAACCGTTTGTGTGTCAGCCTGGCAGTGCCACGTACAAAAATGAATACTTCTCAATGCAAGTCGTAAATAGGTGTTAACAATTTGCCATTTTAACGATAAAATTACACGTCTGTTACTTGGGCAATGAAGGCACATGGGGAGTGCAGTAACCGATATGATATTAAAAGGCCTCCTCGGTAATTTCTTATTAGCCAGACGAACTTTTCGTAAATATTTCCTCCTGACACAGATGGAGGCCGCTCAGCCCATTGTCCATGTTGGCCCTTGGGGAAATCCCCCCCCCCCCCCCACTTATCCCACTGGAACCTATTCTCTCCCACATGCTCTTTAACACCTCGCTGGTTCTTCTCCCACAGGTCTACCTTAGGGGGCATTAACAATGGTGCCAGTTGGCCAAATAAGGAGCATGTCGTTAGGATGTGGAGGGGAACTGGAGCACCAGGGGAAACTGGCAGGGGAGGGCAAGGGGAGGCAGTTATGGAGAGAACCTGCACTTGCTGCACTGGAGGTGGGTCCCCAGAGCAGTGAGATAACCTCTCCCCCCAGCATCACCAGCCTGCTGCTCTGTATGAGCTGAGATATATCTAACACATACCCCAAAGACCCACGTGAATGCTGATGATCAAATCCAGGCCAGTGGTCACTGAACATGTGCTAACTCTATCAATCAAACTGCATGAAATCAGGCCCTTCAGCCCAACTCGTCCATGCCGACCAGGATGTCCCATCTACACTTGTCTCATTTGCCTCTAAACCTTTCCTTTCCTTGTATCTGTCCCAAATATATTTTAAATATTGTTATTGTACCTGCCTCAACCATCTCCTCTGGCAGTTTCTTCCATATATCCACCACCTTCTGTGTGTAAAAGTTGCCCATCAGGTTCCTTTCCCTTTTCACCTTGAATCCAAGCCTTCTGGTTCTTGATTCCCTTACTCCGGGCCATGCGTCCTAAGCACACAGAGGCTAACTAAGCCAGGCTTATTCTGGCTGGGTCCAAGCAAGTATAGTGTAGGTAAACTGTAGAAAGCGTGAGAGTAAATCTCTGCATATTGAATGAAGATAAACCCATACACAGGTGGTTGGCTACATTCTTTGGACTTTAGACACAGCATGGAAACAGGCCCTACGGCCCATCGAGCCGACACTGACCAGCGATCACCCCATATACTAGCAGTATCATATTTTCTGAAGCCATTTAACCTGCAAATCTGTCTATTTTTGGAGTGTGGGAGGACACCAGACCACCCGAGGAAAACCCACGCAGGTCACAGGGAGAACGTACAAACTCCGTCCAGACAACACCCATAGTCAGGATCGAACCCTGGTCTCTGCCGCTGTGAGGCAGCAACTCTACCGCCATGCCACCGTGCTCAAACTCCAATAATCACGCGTGCCTGGGACTTTACGATGCTAAATACTTTTGGAATCTTGGATGTTATTTCTGTTAATATCCCAACATGTTTTAAAATCCCTTTTTTTTTTTTTGATTTTACACAGGATTATAAATAATAAGGTTAATCTGCCTTATTTAAAGGGGCCATGCTCAGTTTAAAGAAACGAGAGCTTGGGGGAATTAGACCCCCGACATGTTAAATGGGAGATCAGGAGGAGCGTAGTTGGTGGGTGGTTAAGGATGCAGGCCAGTTGGCCCCAGCCAGTCTGACGGGACCACAGGAACCGGGGCTCCAGTAAATCAGGAGTATGGCAACTGGAGCTCTGGCAAGTTGGAAGGGAGTGCACCAAAGTCAGCAAAGTCTGAAGAAGGGTCTCGACCCAAAAAACGTTACCTGTTCCTTTTCTCCAGAGATGCTGCCTGACCTGCTGTGTCACTCCAGCTTTTTGTGTCTATCTGCTGCTGATTATTGGGGTTTACTGTAACTATTCTTAAAATGAACACACTTAGCAAATTGTACGCATGCTTAAAACGATGGGAGCCCTTGGAATAATCTGTTTTTCTTGTGGGAATCACACCAATTAGGTTTGATGTCCAAACCTTAAAGATGAATTAATTGAGCTAAAGTAACATTCTTTGGGCTTGGTCACAGATGTGAGACAATTCAGGGTGAGGCTACAATCGGCATCAAGAAGCCAGGCAAGGACATCCACACACACACACAGCCACCACTTTCAGGACAACCAGCCTGATTGGTTTGGTGCATGGTTCTGGTTCTTCTCCTGCCAATGTTTAATGTTAACCAAACCGTTTTGTTTATAAGGAAGTCACGTTCGTTCAAAATCCCTTCTCAAATTGTATATATGAATATTTCATCACAATTGCCTATGAATAACCTTTGGGTGTGAAAAAAATCTGGCCTGGTTAAATGAAAACAAAAACAAATCCATGTGAACTTTCCTTGAATTGTAACAATACGAGCATTATTTGGATCCTGATATCTACAAGCGATGTGGAAACACCCCATCATTGGGCAAGGTAAATTACAAAGTCTTTGTTCTCTGGGTATTTATGGACAGATGGGCCCAATTTTTGCTTTTGTACGCAAATAATTGCTTTTTCTGCTAAAATTGTACAAATATTAGTGTCCGGTCGCTAGCGATCAGAACTTGAGTCTGTTGTCGGGAAACTCCTTCAGTGGAATGAGAGATTTTACTGAAAAGGCCGACTCGGTGACGACTTGTGGAAAATGTTGGCCTTTGTTTTTTGTTTACTTTCCGCCCAGTTCCATTTGTTCCTTCCAGTGTGAGATAAGTCCTCTAGTTGCAATCAGATTTGGAAACGCTCAGCGGGACAGGCAGCTGGAGAGATTAACAGTGTTGATATTTCAGGCTGACCAGAGCTGGAAAATAGCAGAGATATGAAATAGACTGAAAGGGGAATGTGTACAAATTCATTTGTCGCTTCCCTGTTTTAAGCATCTTAAAAAACGTTTGGCCTTCAAATTCCTAAACCTGTCAGAAAAGGCGAGTCTAATTGAGTTAGAGTGAAAGCGGGGGATCCTCAACAACACCACAGTGGTCCCGGCTGGTAGTGCTGCTGCCTCACAGCACCAGAGACCCGAGTTCGATCCTGACCTTGGCTGATGTCTGTGTGGAGTTTGCACGTTTTCCCCGTGACCTCCTGGTCTTTCCTCCTGGTGCTCCGGTTTCCTCCCACATCCCAAAGGTGTGCGGGTGTGCAGGTTAGTTGGCCCTCTGTAAATTGTCCCTGGTGTGCAGGGGTCGGATGAGAAAGTGGGGTGATGAAGAACTAGTGTGGACGGGTGATCGACGGTCGGCGTGGACTCGGTGGGTCTGAAGGACCTCTTTCCATGCTACGTCTTTCAATCAATCAACTTTCCCAGCAGCCAAATTCTGGAATGGTTGAGGACCAGGGCCTATTGCACAATTCTTACAGATGAACATGCACAGAGACCTTTCCTCTGTCAACCTCAGCAGTGGACAGTCTGCAGAGGTCATAGACTGTAGACTGAAGGAACTGTAGATGGTGAAATCTACAAAGTGCTAAAGGACATTGCCTGACCCACTGACTTCTTCCATCACTTTGTGTTGAGTGGCCGGAGAACCTACCAAGGTGGATGGTGGAGGTGGGCATGGAGGATTGGGCTTGGGATCTAGGACTCTGGCACTGAAGAAAGGGCATCAGCATTATAGAGTGGAAAATGCCATGTGGTGTGGTCAGATGGTGGTGAGGGTCAATGCATGACTGGAGTTGGGTCTTGGGGGATGGAGTTCCATTATGTGGATGGGGGCCACCGAAACTCCACTTCCGCAGCAGAGGGGAAGTGTTGGTGGCCAAGGCCAAGCAAGACACTTAAAGTGGACACATGTTCTAAAAGATCAACATCTGGGCCATCTCCACTCTGGCTGAGTCTGGATCCCTTTAACTAAAGCTGGACATGCTTCACCCAGCGCCGTCTGGGCTGTTTATGGGCCATTAGCGCTAACTCTTGCCCAAGTGACAGCAGGATGTGTGTGGCCATTCCCAGAGACCCCCAGGCATGGGGCAGACCCCTGGCAATCCCTGAAACCTCGCAGTGCACTCCTCAAGCCCACACATCAGCCACTGCATGAGACCCCAGGCGTTGATGTACTGACATCAAATGTAAAACCCATTCGTTTTGGGATACATTGGGTGTTTTAATCCTCTACTAAATGTTGGCAGTTGACCACATCTGATTATATCGTGGCATGATCCTTGCTGCCTAGTTCAGTGGGGTCAGCAGATGGGTTAATTAATGCAGAGGGCAAACTGTATCGATAGCTCCCTGGAAGGTGGACATAGACACTTCCCAACAAAATAGAAACCGACTCTTTATGAGCGAGGAAGGGTCTAAAGGAAGGTCCTGACCCAAAACGTCACCTATCCAAGTTCTCTAGAGATGCCACCTGACCCGTTGAGTTACTCCAGCATTTTGTGTCTATCATTATGGGCTTGACCCAGCCATGAATACGATTGCTTTATCAGGCTTCCTGTGGGGAGCGCTGCAAGTTCCTGATGCACCATCAGCCTCCTACAAGGACGGGCTACAGGGGAACCAGCCAGTAGATGAGTGGTTGAAAGCCCCACGAGGCCAGGGAGAAAAGGGAAAATACCAGCAGCAACTCGAGTGACCTTTGTGGATTTTAATTGCTAAAGTTAAAATCACAATTGGAACTTAGCCACACCACCCCCTTGCTGACTGAGTGCCACTTTCCAAGGCCTTGCTGAGTGAGCTTACATTGAGTCCCTCTGAGACTGTAGGCCATTTACAACAAAGCGAAGCATAACGAGGAGCTTGGGTCCCGGAACCTTAGCTGCTGCAAATGCTATTGCAGTCTTCCATGCACTTGATATGGTGGCATGTGGATGTTGCAATCTCTGGCTTGACCTCCCATCTCGGCACTCAAGACTAAACCTGACCCAGGCCACCATCTGAACAGAAGCCGCTGTTCACGTTGGGAATTGTCACCCTGAGGTCCACTGCAGTAACAACTTCTCCATCGATTTAGTGATCACCGCTCACTTGATGTACGATTTTGTGCTCGAGACATGGGATTTACGATTCTAATGCATGCAATTAGTTGCACATCAAAGACAAGAGTTATAGAATCGTACAGCATAGAAACAGACCCTCAGGCCCAACTCGTCAATGCCGACCCATTTAAGCATGTCCCATTTTCCCATATTTGGCCCAAATCTCTCCAAACATTTCCTACCCCTGTCCGAATATCGTCCCCTCACTGCCTTGCCCAAAGTGCCGCAAGGCCTCTCCCACACTGAGGAATCTCTCAGCCCAGCTAGAACTTCTAGTGACTTGGATTCTGAATTGTTAACGGTTGGGCTGATATCTGCAGTGCCATATCGGTGTACAATATGTTTATGTGCTTGTATGAAATCCCTCTTCACATGGTAAGAACGGAGATTTTAATGATTATTATAGAGTTGACATATTTGTATACTAAAATCAAAGTGGGATTTCACACCAAATCTCTCTTTAAAAAAATAGTCAGTATATTCTCTGAGAAGCTATTGGGAAGATTGTAGCTTACAGCCAGGGTGTTGTGTGGGTTGGTCTTAGCTTGGGGTCCAAACTTGAGCAGATTTTAGCTTCTCCAAACCATGCATGCAAGGTACAATTATTACAAAAAAAAATGTTCTGCAAAGCCTCTAAAGATACCGCACCACAAAAAATCAGAAACATTTAAACCATAGAAATTAGCTGTCATTTTGTTTTCTAGGTATTGTCAAAAGATGTACTTTGATGGAACTTTCAGTTTTTCTAATAACTTGTAAATATTTCATGAGGACTCAAGCTTGTGTAAAGAGATGTAAATTTATTTGATGAATGTTTTTTTAAGAAGCAGAAATTGAAATAAACTGTGTCAGCCAATGGAGAGTGATGGCGTTTTGATTAATGTCGACAATAAGTTACAACCAACTAATAAATAAGTTCCCAACCATGAAGCAATCTCAACAGAAGCTGCCAAAGCAACAAGCACACACTAGCCAAACACCACATAAGCAACTGATTATCTAATTCTCTACCCATGGTACAACTCAATAAATCCAGTCAAAGCCAATGATGGATTGAAAGATGCAGCATGGAAACAGGCCCTTCGGCCCATCGTGTCCACGCTGACCATTGATCACTCGTTCACGCTAGTTCTATGTGATCCCAACTTTAGCATCCATTCCCTAAACACCGGGGGCAATTAACAGAAGCCAATTAACCTACAAACCCGCATGTCTTTGGGATGTGGGAGGAAATCAGAGCACCCGGACGAAACCCACACGGTCCCAGTGAGAACGGGCAAACTCCACACGTACAGCACCCAAGGTCAGGGTTGTCGCTGGCGTGACAAGGCAGCGGCACTACCAGCTGCGTCATTGTGCCGCCCTGAACATTGCAGTTGCTCTGGAGGCACAGGCGGGTCAAACTGCATGAAGATGCTAGTCGTCCTTCCCAAAAATACACTAATGGCCCAGATGAGTTGTTGCAACAATTCATTACTTTCCTCATCAACATTGTTGATTCTAGCATTTTTATTAATAGATCCTAGATGTTTTTTTAATTCCTCAAATTCAAGTTTAACAACTGTTGTGCTTGTTTACGAACTCCTTTAATTTGGCCACATATCCGGAGATGCTGCCTCACAGCGCCAGAGACCCCGGTTCGATCCTGACCTCCGGTGCTGTCCGTGTGGAGTTTGCACGTTCTCACAGTGATTATGTTGGTTTCGTCTGGGTGCTTCGGTTTCCTCCCACATCCCAAAGACGTCTGGGTTTGTAGGTTAATTGATGTAAATTGGATGCAAAAATGGAATAACATAGAACTAGTGTGAACGGGTGATCGGCATGGACTTGGCGGGCCAAAGGGCCAGCTTCCATGGTGTATCCATGCTTTTCTATGCATGTGAAAAAGCTTTTCACTGTACCTCAGTACACGTGACAATAAACTAAACTAATGTCTAAGGATAAGGGGGAAGTCTTTTAGGACCGAGATGAGAACATTTTTTTTCACAGAGAGAGTGGTGAATCTGTGGAATTCTCTGCCACAGAGGGTGGTTGAGGCCAGTTCATTGGCTATATTTAGTTAGATGTGGCCCTTGTGGCTAAAGGGATCAGGGGGTATGGAGAGAAGCAGTCTGAAGAAGGGTTTCGGCCCGAAACGTCGCCTATTTCCTTCGCTCCATAGATGCTGCTGCACCCGCTGAGTTTCCCCAGCAATTTTGTGTACCTTCGATATTCCAGCATCTGCAGTTCCCTTTTGAATACAGGATACTGAGTTGGATGATCAGCCATGATCATATTGAATGGCGATGCAGGCTCGAAGGGCCAAATGGCCTACTCCTGCACCTATTTTCTATGTTTCTATGTTTCTATGTAAGCTAAATCTCTGATCTAAATAGTGATCCACTGAAAGTTTTAGTCTTTTGTCTAAACTAAATGCAGGAGGTGAAAAATGATATTAATTCAAGTGTAGTGTGTGGCTTAATAATGCTTTTTAATAGATTTTTTTATTGGGGCAGCTTCATATGTCGGGAAAGGTATCTGGAAATTTGGGACTGAGGCCATGCATTCTCTCAGAGGAACTCAACAGGTCAGGGAGGAGGGGGATGGGCAAGTGACATTCTGGGTCGAGACCCCCCATCAGGAACGGAATGGAGAACTGAAACGTCAACTAATTGACATTTTTTAAATAAAGGACAGAGAAGCTGAGAGGGAATGAAGGTGATCAAAATAAAATAACTGGGATTGCAAAGAGAGAGAGGAGCAGAGTTTTATGAAGGTGAGTGCTCCCAGCAGAGAAGCAGAAGCAAGATGAACAGTAATTGAAAAGCACCAAAAAAACAACAGAGCTGATCTGTTCCCGCGGGGAGGAAGGGTTGGGAAATCAAAGTCAAAGCTTGTGTGATGTCTAAAAATATATATATATAGTAAGATGAAGCAGAAAGAGATCTGGAATCTGCGATCAAAAATGAGCTGCCGGAGGAAGTTGTAGAAGCAATATAATTACATTTGGACAGTTATGGGGATAGGAAGGGATTAGCAAATGGGACTAGCAAATGGGACTAGCCCAGTACGTCAACATGGTCAAGATGGGTAGGAAGGAACTGCAGATGCTGGTTTAAACCGAAGATAGACACAGAAAGCCGGAGTAACTCAGCGGGACAGGCAGCATCTCTGGAGAGAAGGAATGGGCGATGTTTCGGGCTGAGACCCTGCATCAGAAGAGTTACTCCAGCTTTTTGTGTCTACCTTTGGTCATCATGGACTAGGTGGGCCGAAGGGTCTGTTTTCACACTGTACCGCTCCATAATAAAGGGATGAATGGCAAATTGTTTATGCAAGTGTGAACCAGTCTGATTGTACAAAGCTCGGAGTGGAAGTAAAGTGGAAGGAGGAGATGACTGGGAAAAGGCCGGCAGCAAATATAAAAGAAAGGCCAATGTTATTCTTTATGCATGTCAACAGGAAAGGTGGGGCCAATCAAAGATTATAGAGGAAATTTAGCCCTGGCGTTATAGAGTGCGTGCCTGGGGTAGTCATGACATAGATTACATCAACTTTGCACCAAGGAAGGAGATATTACTGGAGATTCAGCATAGGAGGATGTGGTTGGGATTCTGAATGATCTAATTTTGAGACAGAAGAGGAACAGGAAAGGCTGGACACAAGAAGCTGCAGATGATGGAAGATATGGATAGGTGACATTTCAGGTCAGGACCCTTCTTCAGGCTGAAAACCTAGTTGCACTTAAGGAGGATGATTCACCTGCTTCAGATGAGGTACATCCTACAATGTTGAGCGAGGGGAGGGTGGAAATTGCAGGGATTCTATCTTAACATTCTAAACATTAGTGGATTCTGGTGAAATGTCTGTGGAGTTTCCTCAGCAATCATTCCTGGACAAAGAGTTCCCAGCGGATTCAGGTACCGGCAGCTTCGAGCCTTGGGAAATAATTCTTGTCTGCCGAGCTCTCTGGGATGATTTAACTCGCATAGACCCGGCATGAGCCTGTCAATGGATTGTTTGATCTACTGAATCCAAAGAAGTGAAAGCAAGCATCTCCACACCCTGCAGTTTAATGTGGGCTGGCCTTGCCTTCAGAGATCGGCCGGTGATCGAACATGCTCCCCAAACTTGATTTACCAGTAGCCTTCATGAGGGGCATAGCTAGAGTGAATGCACAGTGTATTTTACCCAGGGTAGGGGAGTCAAGAACCAGAGGGCATAGGTTTAATCTGAGAGGGCATAAATTTAATAGGATCCTGAGGGGAACCTTTTTCACTGGGTGGTGGGTGCATGGAATGAGCTGCCAGAGGAGGTAGTTGAGGCAGGTACAATAACAACATTTTTGGGCAGGTACATGGATAGGAAAGGTTTAGAGGGATTTGGGCCAAACATAAGCAAATGGAACGAGCTTAGAGGGGGGGGGGGGGGGGGGGGGGATTTGGATCGGCATGGATAACTTGGGCCGAAGGGCCTGTTTCCGTGCTGAAGGACTCCACAACTAGATATACCACCCAGCAGGCTGGGTGTTGAACAAGGGCAACTAGGAGCATTTCTCTTCCCTAGGATTAATTGCGACCAGAATGGTTCTATGCTGCTGACCCATTCGGGAGGATAATTTGTTGAAGGCAGAACACATGTTCAATGAATTATCAGCAGTAGAGGTGAGGGAGTCTAGTTTATTGTCACATGTAGCGAGAATACAGTGAAAAGCGTTATTGTCGTGTGCTAAGCAGTCAGCAGAAAGACTATACATGTTTATAGTTGAGCCATCCACAGTGTCCAGATACAGGAATAACATTTTGTGCAGGATAGAGATCAGTAAAGTCCGATTAAAGATAATCTGAGGGATTCCAATGTTAGATCAGCACCACGCTCTGAGAAGAGACAACGGGTTTGGGAGATGGGAGCTGGTTTTAGACAGTGTGACGGGAGGGGGTGTGTGTCTGACAGAAAGTAAAGGACTGAAAGGTTGACTAAAGATGGGAAAGTAAGGAGCAATTTGCCTTGCCGCACTCAGAGCCATTTCATCGGCTCGCTTCATTCAGCGTGACTTACAGGCCTCATGCGATTTTAACGCAGGGATTTTTTTCCCCCAATTCCATTGGGTGTCACAACCGTAAAGTATGAAATAAAAATAAAGTACAATGTTAGCTGTTAAATTTTAAAGAGCATCATAAATTCATATCTGGTTCGATGAACAATATTTAATCACGAAGAAAAGTGAGAGAAATCTAACTGTTTAGCCCTTATTAGGCTGAGAGGTTGTTAAGGGTAATTTACGTACATCACTGGCCTTTCAAAGATGCATTGTAGCAAAAGTAATACCCTACAGTAAAAAGCTACCACTCGGAAGACTGTTTCGTTTATTGAAGCAAACGATCATCATCCTTATATTGCTCTGCATTTTGCACGGTGATAATTGGTTAAAGAGTTTTAATTTTAATGTTTGACTCCTGCGTTAGATTCTGCTAAATGTCGCCAATTCCAAAGAGGATCAGCACCATCGCCCGGCATGCTATGGACAAGCACTGTGCAGACACTTTTCAAATAGGTTTTGCGAATAAAATCCTGCCAATGCATGGAACTCCTGCTCAACCTACCAGCTTTGTGCAGAACTGCACCGGAAAGAATCACTGCCACGACTGCACTACCACGGGCGGCTGTGGAGGCCAAGTCAATTGATGCTTTTAAGGTTGTGATTGATAGATTCTTGATTAGTAAGGGCGTCAGGGGTTCTGAGGAGAAGGCAGGAGAATGGGGTTGAGAGGCAAAGAGAGATCATCCATGATTGAACGGCGGAGTAGACTTGATGGGCCAAATGGCCTATTTCTGCTCCTAGAACTTATGAACTCATGAAATTGAAGCCATTCTGCCCACCTGGATTCTGTCCCTGTTCAAACTTGGATCCAAAGTGTCATTCAGCACGGAAATGGGCCCAACTTGTCCCTGCCGACCAAGATACCCGAGCTACATTAGTTCCACCTGCCCTGTTTGACCCATATCTCTCTAAACCTTTCCCATCTATTTACCTGGCCAAATGTGTTTTAAATGTTGTTATAGTACCTGCCTCAACTACCTCTTCTGGCAGCTTGTTCCATACACCCTCCACCCACTGTGTGAAAAAACTGCCCCTCAGGTTCCAATTAAATCTTTCCCCCCCTACCTTAAACCTATTTCCTCTGGTTCTTGGTTCACCCCACCCTGGGTAAAAAAAACTTAATTAGGAGCTCCCTGTCTTGTAGTTAAATCCCATTAACGATTCTACTTCCTTCAAAGAGTGAGGAGATTTGGTATGTCGACAAATACTTTATTGAACTTCTGCAGGTCTAGAAAGCTTGCATCGTGGCCTGGTCCAGTAACTCAACTCCCCAGGAATGAAGGTGACTACAGAGTGTGGTAGACACTGCCTGGCCCATCACATGCACTGACCTCCCCACCATCGAAGGGATCTACAGGAGGCGCTGCCTCAAAAAGGCAGCCAATGATATCAAAGACCCACACCAGCCTGGCCACGCTCTCATCTTACTGCTGTCATCGGTAAGATGGTGCAGGTGACTGAAAACCGCGAACGGCAAGATCAAGCTTCTTCCGATCAATCATCAGCACAGCACAGCACTAACTGAACTCAGTCTGAAGAAGGGTCCGCCCCAAAACATTACCCATTCCTTCTATCCAGAGATGCTGCCTGTCCCGCTGAGTAAACCAGCATCTGCAGTTCCTTCCTACACAACACTATCCGCTACCTCAGCAATAATGATCAGCAGTAGACTATGCTTTTTGACTACACTACAGACTTTGATTTTTTTGCTGTTATGGTTACCGAGCATTATTGACTATTAATTTATTGTATTTTAGATCATTATCTATTTAATTGTGTGTATTGTGTGAACGAGCCTGTTAAGCTGCAGCAAGTAGGAGTTTTATTGCCCCAATGCCGGTACATATGACAATTAAACACTCTTGACATCTCACCCTGCCCCATTCTCCCGTGTATGCATTCTCAGGCTTGTTACAATGGATATTAAGCACAGATCTGACACTTGGGCAGAGTGAGGCATGTATAACTCAGATAGACCTCCTCCTGCACACGTCACATCTTGAATGTCAGACAGTGCTAATGAACAAGCCCAGGAGTAGTCTGTTAGCCTGGGGAAGGAGAGGAGGATGAGAGGTTGTCGGTTCAGTCGGATATGCCTGGCTGGTAAATAGATTACTGGACAGATGGCTGCGTTTAACCATTCGTGGCCAGCCCAGAGTAAGGCCCATGCACATCCAATCATCCATGCTGCCTCGTGGTTAGTCACCCATGTATGGTATATGGGGCATCTCAAAACCATCCATCCATGTTCACTGCTCAGCGTGTAAATAATAATCCATATTCCATCCACCACTCGCCATCAATGTCCATTTCATTGCTGGCTACTCATGCTCAGCCTTCAGGACTGATCTACGGTCATTTCATGGCCAGTTATTCATGACCAGTCTACAAGCAGCCAACTATCCACCCACAGCTGTGCCACGAGCCATTACTACCGAGCGTTTTAGAAATTTTAGGTTTACTAGAGTCTTACAGCATGGAAACAGGCCCATCGACCCAACTTGTCACACTGGCCAACATGTCTCATCTACACTAGTCCCACCTGCCTATGTTTGACCCATAAACCTCTCAATCAGTCCTATCCATGTACCTGTCCAAATGTTTCTTAAACGTTATGATAGTACCTGCCTCAACTATTTCCTCTGACAGCTCGTTCCATACACCCACCACCCTTTGTATTATTATTTATTATGTTATTATTGTCACATATCAGAGGTACAGTGAAAAGCTTGGTTTTGCATGCTGTCCTAACGGATCAGATATACTATACATAAATATGTAGAGCAATCAGTAGAGCAAAGGGGAAGATACAGAATACAGAATATAGTTCCCAGCATTGTAGCACACCAGTTCCATAGACAAAGTCCAATGTCCACAATGGGGTAGAGATGAATTGGACAGTAGCCTAGCTTATGGATGGACCATTCAGAAGCCTGATAACAGAGGGGAAGATGCTGTTCCTGAGTCTGGTGGTGTGTGCTTTCAAACCTCTGCACCCTCTACCCAACTGGAATGGGTAGAAGAGGAATGACTGGGGTTGGACAAGTCTTTGATTAAAACATGGAAACAGGCCCTCAGCCTACCTTGTCTACACTGACCATCGATCTCCAATTCACACTAGTTCAATGTTATCCCACTTTTGCATGCACTCCCTACACATTAGGGGGAATTAACAGAGGGCCAGTTAACCTATAACCTACTTGGGACATGGGGGAGTGACAAGGAGTTACATGAAAGTTAAACGTTATGTGGCAAGAGCGTTTAATTGTCCCGTGTACCGAAACAGAACAATGAAATTCTTACTTGCAACGGCATAAGAGGTTTGTAAACATAGTACTCAATGGGCAACATAATAAAGAAACAAAAAAGAAGTTCAATAAATATACAACCCAATATGGTGCAAAAACAAAACGAAGCCTGAGGCCCCTAGTACAACCCAGGCAGCCTGTGGTTCAAAGTTTAGTTGGAGTTTGTTGTGTGCAGTATCCTGATGGCTGTAGGGAAGAAGCTGCCCCTGAACCTGGACATCACAGTTTTCAGACTCCTATACATTCTTGCCGATGGCAGGAGTGGGTTAGGAGCGGGTTAGGCCAGGGTGCTGTGGGTCTCTGATGATATTTCTGCCTTTTTGAGGCAGCGCCTCCTATAGTTCTCTTCGATGGTGGGGAGGTCAGTAGCAGTGATGGGCCAGGCAGTGTCGACCACCTTTTGTAAACTCCTATGTTCCTGACGAGTGCGGGGAAGATTTTCCCGGTCAGAAGTTCAGGCTAGGAACCAGTTGGGATTTTATGACAAACAGTAAACTTGATGGATTTTTTTTGGTGAGTAAGCATTTGAAGATTAAGTTGGCATGGTAGCATCGTGCTTAAATAACTGGACCAATACCCAGAGGCCCTGATTAATAATGTGGTGATGTGGCATCAATCTCACCACAGCATCTGTGCAACGTAAATTTATAATTTAATACATTTGCAATTTGGAATCAGTAATGGTGATTGCTGTTAAAAACCTACCTTCTTCACAAAGTACTTTGGGAGGGAAAACTGAAAGTCAGAAGAAGGATCCCGACCCAAAACATCACCTATCCATGTTCCTTAGAGTTGCTGCATGAAGGGGCTGTCCCACTGTACGAGCTAATTCAAGTTCTCCCGAGTTTTCCTTGATTCAAACTTGTAGAATTACGGTAATAGCCGCTCGTAGATACTCGGCGCTCTCGTGGACATTTTTCAACGTTGAAAAATCTTCACGAGTCTTCACGAGCTTACCGCGTTTCCCGAGTACCTGCCGTTAGCGTTACGAGCCGCTAAGAGACGTCCCGAGCTCCGACGTACCTGCTACGTACATTCTACGTGCTTACCACGAGTTTGATTTTTTTTAAATTATTGAATTACCTCTTGAATTACCTCGTACAGTGGGAGAGGCCCTTGACCCGCTGAGTTACTCCAGCACTTTGTGCCTTTTTTGTAAAGCAGCTTCTGCAATTCTTTAAGCCTCCGTCATACATTTGTAATATTCTTTCGGTATGAAGAACAATTACTTAACTTGAGACGAGGACATTTTAAAATATATTGGTGCTATTTCCCATTTTCTATTTGCAGTCAATATAATTGTGTGGGAAGGAACTGCGGATGCTGGTTTAAAGTGAAGATAGACACAAAGTAACTGACTTTCAAGTTAGACTCCCTCCCCACCTCTCTTCCAACTTTCTCCCCCCTACTACAACCTGATTGAAGAAGGGTCCAGGCCCAAATTGTCATCAATCCATGTTCTTTAGAGATGCTTTCTGACCCGCTGAGTTATTCCAACACATTCCAGATTCCAGATTCCAGCTTCTGCAGTTTCTCGTGTCTCCGTTCCCAACAGGTTTGATCACATTTCCATTGGTGAGGAAGCACTTTCATATCCAGACAGGAAGGTGGAAGAAGATTGGGAAGAGATTGTAGGAGGTGGAAGACTGTCTGTCTATAATTGACAATTTGCTGGCCATTTGAGAGGAAGAGATGGCCAAGCCAGTGGGCTCAGTTGAATCACTATTGAAATGTGCTGGAGATTGGATTCTCATCCTTGGCAATGCAGAAAATGAGACTGCAGCCTTGGCAAATTGCAGTGATTAGTGGCCCTGCCTCTATGGGTCACAGGGTTTTCAGTTGGACTGAAGCATGGAACAGGTGGTCTGAGCTTCTAACATGACCTTGGGACAACTGTATTATACAACGTCATGCACAAGGTTGGAGTAACAAGCTTCTCACGATCACATTATACTCAGTTAGTCACACACTTCAGTGGGAAACCAAGAACTGTCTCACATGCTGTCTGGCGACGTCACAGGGACAAAATACTAGGATATTATTTGAGTGAGTTAATCAGGTGGAATTAAGGTGACGGTTTTGATGTCTAAAGTGAATGATGGGCTCCACTGCTTTGAGACGGGTCACATTAAGTGCTGACACAATAGCCTTTGTACACATTGTGCCTTGTAAGTTAAGTAGTCGGTGATGTAACTCAGATGCAAAGTTTAGATTTGAACAAGTTTTATGAGATGCAACAAATTTTTCCACTTGCATCTGAAGACATAAGTGTACAGTCGGTCACCCTTCACTCCTGTTTCCCACCGCATCGAGTTGTGAAACGACACCTTTTATTTTCTGATTATGGCAACTAGCTGCAGATCCAACCAAGGGAAGCTACCTTGTTCTGGAGACTCCTGGCATAATGCTGCTCTCCGATGTAACCTGGTCCGCTGGAACTCCCTGGCTACTGCATGTCCCACACCTGAATCTTGTACAACGTGTGATACAAAAAGTGGAAGGGCAGGTAGAACTGGAATTGTTATCAGTGCGAGCAGCTGGAAAGTGCAATAAATTACACAAAGTGCAGGAATAACTCATATAAGGTCATAAGGAATAGGAGTAGAATTAGGCCATTTGGCCAGTTAAGCCTACTCCGCCATTCAATCATGCCTCATCTATCTCTCCCTCCTAACCCCATTCTCCTGCCTTCTCCCCATAACCTCTGACAGCTGTACTAATCAATAATCTATCTCTGCCTTAAAAATATCCACTGACCTGGCCTCAACAGCCTCCTTTGGCAAAGAGTTCCACAGATTCACCACCCTCTGACTAAAGGAAGTTCTCTTCAGCTCCTTCCTAAAAGGACATCCTTTAATTCTAAGGCTATGACCTCTAGTCCTAGACCCTCTCACTAGTGGAGACATCCTCTCCACATCCACTCTATCCAAGCCTTTCACTATTCTGTGTGTTTCAATGAGGTCCCCCCTCATTCTTTTAAACTCCAGCGAGTACAGGCCCCATGCCGACAAACACTTATCATAGGTTAACCTAATCATTCCTGGGATCATTCTTGTAAACCTCCTTTGGACACTATCCAGAGCCAACACATCCTTCCTCATATATGGTGCACAAAATTGCTCACAATAACTCAGCAGTTCAGGCAGCATTTCTGGAGAACATGGAACATAGAGCATATGACATTTCGGGTCGGGACCCTTCTTCAGATTGAATTCTTATTTGACCTCTGCAATTCATATTTGACTTCAAATTGTCCAAATTGTTACTATATTTGCCTCTATAGCAAACGTCTCAGCTCATCATGGTAATACATTGCAGACTCAGTGGCCAGGTGCGTAGACCAACAACTCGTTAGTTGTGACACTATTAAATTATTATGTAGTTTGAAAGGTCAAATAAAAGAAAGGATATAGACAGTAAATGGTATGGTGATAAAGAGTAGTGACGAACTGCTGCCACTTTCATAGATGTCTGAAAGTGGCAGCACCAGTAGATGTCATGGTGAATGGTGGATACATAAGATGCTTGACTTAATCAACTGTGGCATATATATAAATAAAAGTCTCATCTTGACCACTTCCTGTCTGCGCTGTATATTGATTTTTGGCCATCTGACTCACAGTCCTCCTCCGCTGAGGCAGCCCCGAGGATTTTTCCGCTCGATGAAAAATAAAAATGTTATGAGTGTTTAAAAAATCTTGAGATCAGCTGATTGGTCCTCTCGCCTGTCAATCACCACGATGAAGGTAACGCCCCATCCTGGGGGGGCAGAACTATAAAACCTCAGATGCCTGGACGTGAGTCAGTCACTCTGGAAGACCGCGAGGGAGAGTCCACAACTGTGATTCTAAGCTGTGAATCAACTGAACTGTGAGTCTGCAATGTACTTGCAATGAATGATTTATTAGCCCTTAATGACAATGCAATGAGTTCTTTGGCAATTTGGTGGCCTGCACTCAGCTCGAAATGCTATGAAATTGAATTTGGTGGCCTGCACTCTGCTCGAAATGCTATGAAATTGAATTTGGTGGCCTGCACTTTGCTTGAAATGCAATGAAATTGAATTTGGTGGCCTGCACTCTGCTTGAAATGCTATGAAATTGAATTTGGCAGCCTGCACTCTGCTTGAAATGGAATTTCAAGGAATAGTCGTGAGTGAACTGCCAGCCCACCAGCCCTGAGTGACTAATCTGCCAGCCTACCAGTCCTGAGTGTCTCAGCTGCCAGCCCACCAGCCTTGAGTGACTGAGCTGCCAGCCCACCAGCCCTGAGTGAATGAGCTGCCAGCCCACCAGCCCTGAGTGACTGAGCTGCCAGCCTACCAGCCCTGAGTGCGCCTGGCACTTAGAGTATTGTGGAACAGCAGCTGGGGCGTATCTTTGTTTCCAGTTAGAAGGTAGTGGAGCTACAGGGTGACCCAGTTCACCGACAAAACCAATCTGGTGGCATTGTAGATCATGAGAAAGTTTGGCTCGGGCACAGCGAGATATTGATCAGTTAGAAACGTAGGCAGAGCAATGGCCAATGGAATTGAACCCTGGCAGGAGCAAAGTAATATATTTTGGTAGGTCAAATAAAGGTAGGACAGTCTCAGTAAATGATAGGGCACTTAAGAGTATTTATGAACAGAGGGAACTTGGATGTACAAGTCCATAGATCCCTGAAAGTGGCAGCACTGGTAGGTAGGGTGGTGAAGAAAACGTTGCCCTCAGATCCTGTTTAAATGTTGACACCAATAAAGATCTTCAAACCCAGCCAAGCATCGCCCTGCTCTTCAATATTGACAGATCCGCTTACTCAGGAGCACAGAAATAACCATTCATGAGGTGGGAATAAATAGGAAAGGAGGTAGAACGTTATTTATTCGAAGTGTAATGGATTTAAGGAATAAATTATGATGAAGAACAATGAAGTACAATGGAAAGAGTCTCTAAGGTAATTTAAGAAGCCCCCTTGAGAGAAAGTGGTTGTAAACGGAATTGAGGCGAGAGAAATGAAACAATTTTTTTTCTCTTTTCCATGTTAATTAAAATCCTTTTCAGAAAATTCTCCACATTATCAGTATTTCTGAAAATCAAAACAGTTACAAGCATAGGTTTTGCTTGTGGGTTGGGAGATTCGGGTGAACTTGAAGGCCTGTTATCTCCTCCATGTGTTCAGTAAACTCTGGCACTTTAGTTTAGTTTAGAGATACAGCGTGGAAAGAAGCCCTTCGGCCCACCGATTCCGTGCCGATCAGCAATCCCCGCACATTAACACTGCCCTACACGCACTAGTGCCAATTTACACTTATACCAACCCAATTAACCTACATACCTGTACGTCTTTGAGCTGTGGGAGAAAACCGATGATCCACACAAGTTCTTCGGTGATCGCCCAAACTCTTTTCAGACAGCACCCGTGGTCGGAATCGAACCCGGGTCTCCGGTGCCGCAAGCCCTGTAAGGTAGCAAATCTACCGCTGCGCTAGCGTGCCACCCATGCATCTCCAGTGACCCAGGTGTGAGTAGTCACCACCTCTTCAGGCGGATCCTAGAGAAGGGAAGGGAGTAGGAAGCAGGTGGGAATGCTGGGCAATAGTGGGCAATGGAGTTTTATTTGTCACACGTGCAACTGCACAGTGAAATTCTTTCTACATATATTACACCTGCAAGCTCCGCCATTTTTGGCATCATTTTTCAAAGTCCGGTCGGTCCGCGCGATCCATGTACCCCTCTCCCGGCTGTCTCTGTGTCCCCAGGGGGGTGGGGGGGGGGGGGGGGGGTGGGGGGGGTGGGTGCTGCAGGCATTCCCCCAGTTCACCCTGCCACCGGCCCTTGCTCCTCGCGTCCGACATCTTCAGCTCACTCCCTGTTACGCTGTGCGCCGAGCCTTCGGGCAGGTTACCGGTCTCGCCAACCAACAAGCAACAGTTTTGGGATACTGAGGGGAAAACCTCTGCAACCAGTGAGAATTGTCTCGATTAATCTGAGGAACCTTTTGGATCTGAACGGGACAGGCTCGCTGACACCCACTCAGCAGCAACTGTTTCCCGGCTGGGTCCATGCGGAATAGGCACAGGTGCAGGACGCTATGGATTAGACTCATAGTCACAGAGCTGTACAGCATGGAAACAGGTCCTTCCACCCACCTTGCCCATGCCTGACCAAGTTGGCACACTGGGCTGGTCCCATTTGCCTGCATTTGGGACTATCCCTCGAAATAAAACTAGTGGAACAGTTTTAACCCTGTGCTTTGGTTAGCCAACCATGATTCTGCAAAGAAGTCTGAAGAGGGGTCCCAACCTGAAACATCATCTGTCCATTCCCTTCACGGATTTAGGAGTTTGAAGTCTAAAGAAGGGTCTGGACCCAAAATGTCACCCATTCCCTCTATCCAGAGATACTGCCTGACCCACTGAGTTACTCCAACATTTTGCGTCTATCTGAGGAGTTTGCATGTTCTCCCTGTGATCTCGTGGGTTTACTCTGGGTGCTGCAGTTTCCTGCCACATTCAAAGATGTGTGGGTTAATTGGACTCTTTAAATTGTAGAAATGCCCCTAGTATGTACGATGAGAAAGTGGGATAACATAGAACTAGTGTGATCGAAGATTTGCCTGGGCTTGGTCAACCAAAGAGACTATTTCCATGTTGCATCCTGCAATTTAATTTCCTGACCCGCTGAGTTACTCCAGCACTCTGCGCTTTCTCTGTAAACCAGCACCTGCAGTTACTGGTGTGTCTACGGTTTTGCGTGGCGAGGTGGAAGTTTGGTGCCAATGGCGCTTCTTGCACGTGGGCTCAGTGGACTATTTCCGTACACTTTGCTATTCGAGGATGTGCTTAGGCAAGGCGACACTGTACTGGACCGTATGTAAATAAGGAATAAAAACACCATTGGACCATTGATTAAACCATTGAAGTTTAAATCACATTTGAGCTATGGACATAATCACACTAGGTTAGATGGATAATTGGTGGGGTTGGAGGGCATTAAGATGAAACTCCTAGCCCTTTCTCTTCCCCCGCTCCACCTCACCTCCCCCGTTCCCTCAGTCCTGGGCTCTGAACTCATCTTTTATTTTAGCCTTATTTATTCCCACTGGAAGCTATCCCAAGCATGTGTCAGTTACTCTGCAGGTATTTTTATGACCAGGATTTGCAAGTGTATTTTGGTCACAGGATGAGACACAGCCAGGGCCAAGCGAGGGCCAAGCGAGGGAGTGAGACGCTGAGGGCACAGATGTAATGGGAGGCACTCCTCTCCACACACCCTTATACGGAGCTGCTGGGCGAGGAGACTTGGCAAAATGGTAGCTATTGCATCACCCTGCCTAATAACAGAGTTCTAACTTAGGAGGCACACAGCAAATGGGGCGGGGAAAATAGACGGTGGATGTTCTATTCTGGCCCAGTGTAAATGCCAAGCAGAGAGCGAACCTAATATGCTGTCATGTCATCTGCTAAGCAGCTATTTCATTTGAATACGCAGCAACTGAAGGACGTCACAACGGCTCAGTATTGTCACGGTGCGAGTGGCAGCTGTACAATGACCTTGTCAGTGTGTGACTGACAACCGCAGAGCGTACAGTCACCATATGACTGTAGCAGGACAGTGAGAGACCACAGGACAGGCACCCGTTACTGTGTGACTGACCACAGCGGAGTGACCATCTCTGGCAGGTGTCAGGTGTTATGGGGAGAAGGCAGGAGAATGGGGTTGTGAAGGGGAGATAGATCAGCCATGATTGAATGGTGGCATAGACTTGATGGGCTGAATGGCCCCATTCTACACCTATCACTTATGACATGATCACTCTGTGAGTGACCACTGGGAGTGACCCATCACTGTGTGAGTGACCACAGGGGAGTGACGGTCACTGTGTGAGTGACCACAGGGGAGTGACGGTCACCGTGTGAGTGACCACAGGGGAGTGACCCATCACTGTGTGAGTGACCACAGGGGAGTGACGGTCACCGTGTGAGTGACCACAGGGGAGTGACCCATCACTGTGTGAGTCACCACAGGGGAGTGACCCATCACTGTGTGAGTGACCACAGGGGAGTGACGGTCACTGTGTGAGTGACCACAGGGGAGTGACGGTCACCGTGTGAGTGACCACAGGGGAGTGATGGTCACCGTGTGAGTGACCACAGGGGAGTGACCCATCACTGTGTGAGTGACCACAGGGAGTGACGGACACTGTGTGCGTGACCCATCACTGTGTGAGTGACCACAGGGGAGTGACGGTCACTGTGTGAGTGACCACAGGGGAGTGGCCCATTACTGTGTATCTGACCAGGGGGCAGGGACCCTGTCCGTCCGTCACTCCCCAAAGTGCAGTGGTTCGGGACTGACCCGGGCAGGATCCTGGGTGACAGACTGACTACCAACAGGCCAAGCCACCATTTGGCCATTAGATTCTCCCCTCTGTGACTTTGTGGTCATCTGAGCTCAAGTGCTGTTATCTGTAAGGCACCAGTGCTTCTTTCGTTAGGAATAATTTATCCTTTTGGTGAGGTTTCATAGGCTATGCTTGTTTCCTTTGGAACACGGGTAGCTGTGCAGAGACTTCACTGACATTGAGGGGCCTGGATGGAGTAAAGAGCAAGGATCCATTTCCCTTCGTACACAATCAAAGACCAGAATCCATGAGCTTAGAGTAATTAACTGAGTGATTGGAAAGGAAGTGAGGAACATCTTCTCAACTGGAACCTGATAGGAGTCGGAATCTCACCTCTTGCAACCCCAGACCAGTCATGACCTGGACGTGTATTTTGAGCCAGTGAGTCATTCAACACGGAAACAGGCCCTTTGGCCCAACTCAGCCATGACGACCAAGATGCCCCATCTAAGCTAGTCCTACCTGCCCATATTTGCCCATATCCCTCTAAACCTTTCCTATCCATGTACCTGTAAATGTTGTTATGATACCTGGCTCAGCTACCTCTTCTGGCAGCTCGTTGCATATATCTACCCACCCTCTGTGTGAAATAAATTTCTCCTCAGGTTCCTATTAAAACTTTCCATTTTTACCGTAAACCTATGTCTTCTGGCTCTTGATTCCCATACTCTGGGTATGAGATTCTGTGCATCTACTCTATCTAACCCCTCCATGATCTTACACATCTCCTCAGATCGATTCTCATCTCCAAGAATAAAGGTTTCGCCTGCCCAATCTTTCCTCATAGATCATGCAACCTCTCCCTGTAGCTCCTGACGTTCTGATTTAAGGGAGTCATTCATGAGCAGCTGAGGATTGCCAGGGCCAGGACACTGGCCACTGGTCCAGGACACCTCTTCCTTTGATAACCAGGGGACGGGATGATTGACTCAGAAACATGGAAAATAGGCACAGGAGTTGGCCATTCGACCCTTCGAAACAGCACCGCCATTCAATATGATCATGGATGATCATCCAAAATCAATACCCTGTTCCTGCTTTTTCACCACATCCCTTGATTCTGTTAGCTCTAAGAGCTAAATCTCTCTCTTGAAAACATCCTGTGAATTGGCCTCTACTGCCTTCTGTGGCAGAGAATTTCACAGATTCATAACTCTCCGGGTGAAAAAGTTTCTCCTCATCTCAGTCCTAAACGGCCTACCCCTTATTCTTAAACTGTGACCCCCTGGTTTTGGACTCCCCCAACATCGGGAACATTTTTCCTGCATATAGCCTGTCCAATCCCTTAAGAATTTTGTATGTTTCTATATGTTTTCAACATGTATACTTCCAACAATCTCAACAATCTCCCTTTCTGTAAGGTACACTCTGACCATTAGAGTGCTTTGCTTTGATACCCACTGGCTTTCACCAAAGTTTCACCAAAACTTCTTGACCATGGCATTTGGAAGTTATTCATAGCCTGCCTGTATTTTTTCTCTCCTGCCAAAATTATTGATGGGAAAAATTCAATGTGGGGGTTATCACAATCTTGTATCTCAGCCAAACAGACAGTCTTCATATGACACAAGGTTAGACTTCAGCAATGAACCAGTCTGGGTCTTATCCTGAATCTAGACATACACACATTGTTTCAGGAATCATTGGATAGTGATCAGGGGCAAATATACTCCTCTCCCTTCCTCTGTCCAGACCAGAAATACTGGGATTAGTGTGATAACAGCACAATATCTACAGCCAGATAGACTTGTTAGACTTATTTAGACTTTAGACATGTAGTGTGGAAACAAGCCCTACAGCCAAGCGAGTCTGCACTGCCCGGCGATCACTCCATAACCAGCACTATCGTACACTCTAGGGCCAATTTAATATTTACAGTAGCCAATCAGCCTACAAACCTATACGTCTTTGGAGTGTGGGAGGAAACCGGAGCACCCGGAGAAAACTTACGCGGTCACAAGGAGAATGTACAAACTCCCTACAGACAGCACTCGGAGTCAGGATCAAACCCATGTCTCTGATGCTGTTAGGCAGCAGCCTTACCACTGCGCCACCGTGCAACATGAAGAATGAATGCAGACTGAGGCATTGAAAGCTGGTCTATATCCACGAAATAGCACCACAGGAGTTAGTTATTTGAGGAGAGGATGGAATTAAAGGAGAGGAATAGAAAAGCAAAATGGGATAACTGTCAGGACTGTCTGGAAGTATTTCCTGAAACATTTGTCTGTTTCATGTGAGTGTGAAGACTAATTAGGGATTGGGTGTGAGGATGCATGACCATTAGGGACACATCAACAAAGGGAGATGGCATGGATATGGGAACAATGACATTGGGATTTAATTAAGATTTGGAAATGAGATGTGTGTGCGTGTGCATGTGCATATGTGTGTATGCGTCCATGTATGAGTATGTGTGCGTGTGCATGTGCGTATGTGTGTATGCTTCCATGTATGAGTGTGTGTGCGTGCATGCATGTGCGTGTGTGTAGTGAATGTGCATATCTGCATCTAAGTGTGCACGCACATATTTATGTTTGTGTGCACGTACATGGAAATGCACACCTCCAGATACAGGGACAGTTTCTCCCCAGCTATTATCAGGTAACGGAACCATCCAACCATAGCCAGAGAGCAGTCCTGAGCTACTATATACCTCATCGGAGACCCTCAGACCGTATTTTGATTGGACTTTGCTGGCTTTACCTTGCACTAAACGTTATTGCCTTATCATGCGTCTAGATACTGTGATTGGCTCGATTGTAATCATGAGTCATCTTTCCGCTGACTGGTTAGCACGCAACGGAAGCTTTTAATTATACCTTGGTACATGTGACAATAAGCTAAACTGAACTGAACAGAACATATTCGTGCATGTGCATGCATGTGTGCGTGCTGAGCAATTGGCAAGGAAATGTAGACTGCCGCACATAATGGCTCTTTTAGTTCAGTTTAGTTTGGAGATACAGCGTGGAAACAGGCCCTTCGGCCCATTGGGTCCACGCCATCCAACGATCTCTGCATATTAACACTATCCGACACAACCTAGGGACAATTTACATTTATACCAAGCCAATTAACCTACAAACAATCGCTGTAAGGCAGCAACTCTACCGTTGCACCGTCATGCTGCCCACAAATTGTACAAACATCATGGCCTGTCTGACTACAGCCTTACATGTCTATACAAGCAACCTACAGATTGCTAAAACAATTTTTGGAATATTTCCAAAGAGTACAAATGGATTCTTTCCTGAATTAAAACTGTGACCTCCGGGGGAACTGCCATCTAAGTGAGGAAACGTACACAAAGGTTCTGTCGAGATCTGAAGTGAAGGGCTTGTTATTGGGTATTAATCAGATCTAATCAGCTACTGGCTTTGGACTGACAACTGATTAGATTGAGAGCGAAGGGAGAATGATGGCAGATCTCAGCTATACCGCTGATTTGCTTTCCTCTCTGGCTGAGGTTTGATGTAGAGCCATGATTTTGTTCCCCAGCACATGGCTTACGGAGCAAACGTCCTTGAAGGCACAAAGAACTGCAGATGCTGCAATCTTGAGAAAAACACAAAAGTGCTGGAGGAACTCAGTGGATCAGGCAACATCTGTGGAGGGAATGGACGGACAACGTTTTGGCTCGGGACCTTTCTTCAGACTTCAAGACCTGAGGCTTTGCCCGCCATTCCCTCCACAGATGCTGCCTGACCCACTGAGTTCATCCAGCACTTTGTGTTTTGCTCAAACCTACCTGAACCTTCGACCAATGACTTGGATGAAACTTCCATTCACCGTAAAAAATAGTTGCTTCTGCTGATCCTGCATTAGTTGGGTGTAATTGGTAGCCAGGATGACTCTGGACGTCCAAATTTAATGACACCCTATTGTCTCCATTTCACCTCCAGCCTTTGTCACTATCATTGCCCATTTATCAATCGCCCCCCTCACTTGTCTCCACATTACTTGCATGGCTTTTTCCTGCCCCCGTCACTCCTTTCCATCTTCCACCCCCCTGCTGCCGAAGGGTCCCGAACAGAAACGTCACCTGTCCATTCCCTCCACAGATGCTGCCTGACCCGTTGAGTTCCTCCAGCACTTTGTGTTTTGCTGTTGCTTTCACATGTTCCTCTTCAAAGCCTTGTAAATGCCACCATTGTACCTAGTTCCACCACCACCCCAGGCAATGCATTCCAGGTACTCTGTGTAAAATAACTTGCCCCACACATCTCCTCCCACCTTAACGCAATGCCCTCTGGTCTGATTTCCACCCTGGGGCAAGAGGTTCCGACTGTCTACCCTATCCATGCCTCTCATCATTTTATATACTTCTATCAGGTCTCCCCTCGACTTTCAGAGAAAACAATCCAAATCTGTCCAACCTGTCCTTATAGCTAATACTCTGTAACCCAGGCAGCTTACTGTTAAACTATCTGACGTTCTAGGAGTGGGAGTTCAGAAGCATGAAGTGAGGCAGTACAGCGGGGCTGTGTAGAGGACTCAAGACCTTTATTTGCAGCATTGTAGACTCAATTCTGTGGATAATTTCATATCCTTGATTGAATTTGAATGTGAATTACCATGAGTAGAAAGATAAAAACTTGTCAAACCGAAGTGAAACAGCAGAGATAACTCCCCTCCCCACTTCCACACTGACCTTTCCGTCCTGGGCCTCCTCCAGCGTCAGAGTGAGGCCCAGCGCAATTTGGAGGAACAGTACCTCATATTTTGCTTGGGCAGCTTACGCTCCAGCAGTATGAGTACTGTTTTCTAACTTAAAGTAACCTTTGCTTACGCTCTCTCTGTGTCCCTCCCCCACCCTAGTTCTCCGACTAGTTTCACTGTCCTGATTAATTTTACTGGTTGTGTGCCTTCCCCTCAGCTAACAATGAACCATTCCACGTCCCCTTTGATCTCTCGTTTTCACACCTTAGCCTTCCATAACTCTATACTTCCTCTCCCCTGACTCTCAGTCTGTAGAAGGGTCTCGACCTGAAATGTCACCCACTCCTTTTCTCCAGAGATGCTGCCTGTCCCGCTGAGTAACTCCAGCATGTTGTGTCTATCTGTGTGGTGAGATGCCTGGGCAGGGTTGCTCCTGTCTATGGAGCCGGTTGCTGAAGTGGCAGTCACACGGACTACAGGACACTTGAGGGCTACAACCATCAGTCATTCTACGGGCTCTGTGTCCCAGCTCGATGACAAAAGTGTGATTTATAGCAAGCATTAACAAATAGATTTCATCGCTGCTCATGTCTGCAGCGGATCGCTCCGCACTTGGGGGGGGGGGGGGGACAGCCACCATCAGTGGGTAGAAACAAGCAGCGTCCGCTGGGGACATGATGCTGCGGGAACACTGGCCGGTCCTGGCTGACAATCCCGTTAGATGTCGGGCTCCAGGAGCTGGGCTTGAACGCATCTCAGTAGTCATAGTCACAGAGTCTCAAAGCTTGGAAACAGGCCCTTCGGCCCAACCTGCTGATGCCAACTAATGTGCCGTATCTACACCAGTCCCACCTGCCTGCATTTGGTCCTTATCCCTCTAAACCTTTCCTATCCACGTACCTGTCTGAATGTTTCTTAAATGTTATGATATTACATGCCTCAACTACCTCCTCCGGCAGCTCATTCCATACACCCACCTCCCTTTGTGTGAAAAAGTCACCCCTTGAGTTCCTATTAAATATTTTCCCCAACATCTTATTTCCCCCCCCTCTGGGCAAGGGACTCTGTGCATCTCCCCAAGCTATTCCTCTCATGATTTTGTACATGATGACAGTTTTCCCCACCCAATTTGCAGTAGGTTATGGCTCAGCAGGTGGCCATTTGTTCCATAGTGTTTGTGTTAGCATGAACCAGAACTGGTTAGGATATCCCCAGTCTGAAAGTGTGATGCAGTGTGTAGAGAATAGATGAGAAAGTGGGATAACATAGAAACGTTTAAAGAAACATTTAGACAGGTACATGGATTGGACAGGTTTAGAGGGACAGGGGTCAAACGCAGGCAGGTGGAACAAGTGTAGATGGGACATGTTAGTCGGTTTGACAAGTTGGGACGAAGGGCCCGTTTCCTTGCTGTATCTCTAAACGAGACTATCGGCAGCACAAGTTCCCTTGTTGTATGGTTCTATGACTCTATAGAACTAGTGTGAATGGATGGTCGATGGTCTGCATGGATTCGGTGGGCCGAAGGGCCCGTTTCCATGTTGTATCTCTATCGAGATTATCAGCAGCACGGCACTCTCTCAGCAGTCACTGCCTGCCATCCCGATTCCATTGTAATGTAATGGTATCGGATCTAGCTCATTTACACGTGTGGTGTCATGAGGAGACTATCTCCCCCCAGAAAAGCAAATGGCTGACGATTCCACCAAGATGCAGTGTTTGTTTTTCTTGGCGTTAGACAAGATCACGGAATTTCAGTGCAAATTATGCTGACTACAAATTACCCTTCTGCGATCTCTTGCAATGGATAAGGAATCATTAGATGAGACAACAACCTTGCCTGGCACTGTTAATCACCAGAGCAAGTTGCCTTTAATTGTGCCTATCTAGGAAGATTCATAGACCATCCAGTGAATTTAAGGACTTTTAGCAGCCAGAACAGCAAAGGGCAGGTTTTAGACGTTTTTAACCACAATTTATGCTATATTTACAGAGAAACATGTCAGGGGCTATGGGGAGAAGGCAGGAGAATGGAGTTGGCAGGGAAAGATAGATTAGCCATTATTGAATGGCAGAGTAGACTTAATGGGCCAAATGGCCTAATTCTGCTCCTAGAACTTATGAAACTAACCTCTGTACATGAATAGGTCATGGAATGAACCCATGAGGGTTCCCAAGATTTATTTTCAGATTATTAACATTGCACTAATATTAAATGACGATGCATATTCTGAGTATTTTAAAAATATTTTGTAATAAATAATCAGAAAAATTTGTATTAATTAAGTTAGCATAATTACTATATTTAAATTTAGCAAGATTTTTAAAAACAATATATAATAATGTTTAATACAAGCATGTACTGCATGAGTCCAGGACAAATGAAATGTTTGGTGATACACAAATGAGTTAGGAGGAAATTTGAGGAAGAAAAGACACTGGAATTTGAATGTAAAGTGAAACTTGGCTTGTCCTTCCATCATCTCTGATGTTCAAAATCCCTCCCGTCTCGGGGAACTGTAGTTACAATTGAGTGTGTTTGTACCTTTGTAATTGTACCTTAACCATTCTCCCTCTTTAGATATATTCCCGTGTGGAATAGTGTGCGTAACTGTGTGTTTGTCTGCCTGTGTACCTGTCGGTATGCTAGCATCTGTGTATCGTTGCATGATGTGTGTATGTTCGTCAGTATTTCTAAATATGGATTAGTGGTGAATGTGAATGAGCACATCTCTGTCTGTTTGACCATGTGTATGTCTGTGCTTTTGTGTGTGTGTGCTTGTACACATGTGTTTGTTCATCTCTGTGGTGCATCTGTGTGTGTGTTTGCATGTCATGTACATGTGTGTGTTTGTGGGTATGTCTGCACGCACGCATCTGTCCATATTTGTCTCCATGCCTATGTGAGTGTCTGCTTGTACGTGTGTCTTAGCAGATGGAAGATAGACGTAAAATGCTGGAGTAACTCAGCGGGACAGGCAGCATCTCTGGAGAGAAGGAATGGGTAACGTTTCGGGTCAAGACCCTTCTTCAGACATGGCGCATGAATGTGGATGCATGTATCTGTCTTGTGCATGTGTCACGTCACTATGTGTGTGTGTTTGTGTGTGTGTGTCTGTGTGTGCATCACTATGTGTGTGTGTATTTGTGTGTATATGTGTGTGCATCACTGTGTGTGTACTTGTGTGTGTGTGTATGCCTGTGTCTGTGTGTGCATCATTATGTGTGTGTTTGGCTGTGTGTATCACTTTGTGTGTGTATTTGTGTGTGTATGTGTGTGCATCACTATGTGCGTGTGCTTGTGTGTGTGTGTGCCTGTGTCTGTGTGTGCATCACTATGTGTGTGTGTGAGCATGTGCCTGTGCGTCACTATGTATGTTTGTGTGTTTGTGTGCGTGTGTGTGTGCGTCACTATGTGTGTGTGCGTGTGCGTGTGTGTGTGTGCGTGTGTGTGTGCGTGTGTGTGTGCGTGTGTGTGTGTGTGTGTGCGTGTGTGTGTGCGTCACTATGTGTGTGTGCATGTGTGTGTGTGTGTGTGCGTGTGTGTGTGCGTCACTATGTGTGTGTGCGTGTGTGTGTGTGTGTGTGCGTGTGTGTGTGCGTCACTATGTGTGTGTGCGTGTGTGTGTGCGTCACTATGTGTGTGTGCGTGTGTGTGTGCGTCACTGTGTGTGTGTACATGTGTGTGTACGTGTGTGTGTGCGTCACTATGTGTGTGTGCGTGTGTGTGTACGTGTGTGTGTGCGTCACTATGTGTGTGTGCGTGTGTGTGTGTGTGTACGTGTGTGTGTGCGTCACTATGTGTATGTGTGTGTGTGCGTGTGTGTGTGTGTACGTGTGTGTGTGCGTCACTATGTGTGTGTGCGTGTGTGTGTGTGTGTGTGTGCGTCACTATGTGTGTGTGTGTGTGTGTGTGTGTGCGTGTGCGTCACTATGTGTGTGTGTGCGTGTGCGTGTGTGTGTGCGTCACTATGTGTGTGTGCATGTGTGTGTGTGTGTGTGTGTGCGTGTGCGTCACTATGTGTGTGTGTGTGTGCGTGTGTGTGTGTGTGTGTGTGCGTCACTATGTGTGTGTGTGTGTGTGTGTGTGTGCGTGTGCGTCACTATGTGTGTGTGTGTGTGTGCGTGTGTGTGTGTGTACGTGTGTGTGTGCGTCACTATGTGTGTGTGTGCGTGTGCGTGTGTGTGTGCGTCACTATGTGTGTGTGCATGTGTGTGTGTGTGTGTGTGTGCGTGTGCGTCACTATGTGTGTGTGTGTGTGCGTGTGTGTGTGTGTACGTGTGTGTGTGCGTCACTATGTGTGTGTGTGCGTGTGCGTGTGTGTGTGCGTCACTATGTGTATGTGTGTGTGTGCGTCACTATGTGTGTGTGCGTGTGTGTGTGTGTGTGTGTGTGTGCGTGTGCGTCACTATGTGTGTGTGTGCGTGTGCGTCACTATGTGTGTGTGTGTGTGTGCGTGTGTGTGTACGTGTGTGTGTGCGTCACTATGTGTGTGTGTGTGTGCGTGTGTGTGTACGTGTGTGTGTGCGTCACTATGTGTGTGTGTGTGCGTCACTATGTGTGTGTGTGTGTTTGTGTGTGTGCGTGCGTCACTATGTGTGTGTGCGTGTGTGCGTGTGTGCGTGCGTCACTATGTGTGTGTGCGTGTGTGTGTGTGTGTGTGTGTGTGTGTGTGTGTGTGTGTGTGTGTGCGTCACTATGTGTGTGTGCGTGTGTGTGTGTGTGTGTGTGTGTGCGTCACTATGTGTGTGTGCGTGTGTGTGTGTGTGTGTGTGTGTGTGTGTGTGTGTGTGTGTGTGTGCGTCACTGTGTGTGTGTGTGTTTGTGTGCGTGTGCCTGTGCACGTGTGTGTTTTATTTCAGAAGACTGACGGGCGTTGGTGGCGATTCCGGTGGTGAGCTAAGAGCTGATTGATTTTGCTGCGTGGCTGTGGGCTGCAATAAATCAGCGGCCTGTCAGCGAGGTGTCTGGTGTTTGTGGTGAGAGGGCTGCCAGCAATTAATCGGCAGAAGCCACTTGTGGTTCTCCCACTGAAAACAAGGCCTGGCTCTGTCACTTAGGAACAAGGGCCATCTTGACCCGAGAACACCCTCTGTCACTGGAGTGCGAAAATGTGTTTTTTTTACTTTAAGACGGCTAATTGTTTCATGAAGAATCCAGTTTCTGCAGCCGTCCAGCCTGATGCCTTACAGTTTGTGTGGTGGACCTTTGTCCACACGTGTTCCACTGCCTATATATGGGCATCACTATCGAAGGCCGGTCTCACCATCACTTGCAGCTGTTTTTCCAGGGGCTGAGAGCTTGACTTTGGGAAATTAGCTTTTCTTCCATTGTAGTTTTTCTCAGATTCCTTCTGAAAACAGCACCATATATAATACACTGTCTAAACCACCGGAGTCATTGTGACTCGTACTGGATGAGGTGAGGCCTGGATGGAGTGTATGTGGAGAGGATGTTACCACTAGTGGGAAAATCTAGGACCAGAGGCCATAGCCTCAGAGTTAAAGGACATTCCTTTCAAGTTGAGGAGGAATTTCTTTAGTCAGAGGGTGGTGAATCTGTGGAATTCATTGCCACAGAAGGCTGTGGAGTCAATGTGCGCGCACACACACACACACACACACACACACACACACAATCTAACAACCCCTGAAACACTCCCGTAAATCTTTTCTGCATTTCCTCTTAACCCCTCACATTAGTTGGATGATCAGAATTTGAATGGATATTCCATATAATGTCCAACAAACGTTTTATAAAGTTTTAAATACAACCTCCCTGATTGTGTCTCTAGTTACGAATCCTGTGATCCAATGAACTCACTCACTCACTGCTCTTCCAAAATGTCCATCTGTCTTTACAGAAGGAGTCCCTTCCTTTCCTCTCTGTAGGGTGGAGACCACCACAACGGAACTGGTTGCCGAAGATGTCCTGGTTGGGTTGCTCCTGGGCCTGGCCAAGCTGGCCATCCGTGACCCACGGCACCAGGGGGAAGAGGGCTTTGCCCGAGCCGGCTGCCTGCCCATTTTCAGGGGTTACGTCCGTGCCTGGATGATGTTAGAGAGGGGCTACGTGCTGTCCACGGGCACCCTGGGGGATTTACGGGACCGCTGGGCATCGCAGGGGGTTGAATGTATCCTCAATAAGGATTGCAATATAGTTGTATAGTAATTATTTAGTATATTTGTTTGTCTTGCGCTATGGTGGTGTGTTCTGTTTTGTTTTATTATATTGTAAATTGTAGCGGCACTTGCTGGTGCGCGTCAGCATCGAACCATGCGGTCGGAAGCCATGCGCACGTGACTCTGGGCGGGGTCAGGTTTTCGCGCGGTTTCTGGGCTCTGCCCGCCAGTCGTTCGAGGACCAGCATTGTGGTCAGTTGTGTTGTATGACTCGTATGGTGGGAGAATTGTGATTGTGAGTAAATCCTTTTCAAAACCACCGATTGTCGTTTTGCATCCACTCAAAAATATTATTTTGAACAATTGAATAAATTATTCTTTGATAAAAATGAAAAAAAACCCAATGGAAGTGGTGCACTACAATGCTGAGAACTCTAGCTTCCCCTTCACTTTACCTATTGTACTTGGATACTTATATGGATAGAACAGGTTTGGAGGGATATGGACCACACGCAGGCAGGTGGGACTGGTGTAGCTGGGACATGTTGGCTGGTGTGGGCAAGTTGGGCCGAAGGGCCTGTTTCCACACTGTATTACTCTATGACTCAACGCCTTGAGTTTAATTTGATTGTATTTATGTTTGGCATATCTGATCTGTTTGGATAGGACGCAGAAAAAAGCTGTTCACTGTCCCTTGGTACACGTGACAATAGTAAACCTAAACCTGCAAGTTGATTGATTGATTAAAAGATACAGCGTGGAAACAGGCCTTTCATCCCACCGAGTCCACACCGACCATCGGTCACCCGTTCACACTAGTTCTATGTCACCCCACTTTCACACCCACTCCCTACACAGTAGAGGCAGTTTTCAGAGGCCAAAGAAGGGTCTTGACCCAAAATGTCACCCATTCCTTTTGTCCAGAGATCTTCAGTGTAAACCAGCATCTGCAGTTCCTTCCTACACAACCTACACACCCGCACATCTTTGCGACGTGGGAGGAAATCGGAGCACCCGGGGGAAATCCACGCGATCACAGGGAGATCGTGCAAACTCCACACAGAAAGCACCCGAGGTCAGGATCGAGCCTGGGACTCTGGCTCTGCGAGGCAGCAGCTCTACCCTCTTCCATGAAGGCTGTACCATTTTATTGCTGGGAGCGGCTGAGTCTACAATGAGGGGACAGCAAACCAGGGCGGCGTGCAGAATGGGAAGGTTCACCGAGTCTGTCCTGTTCCTCCCGACTCATTGAGTTAGGGTTAACAAATTGTCCCATCTGAGGGGGCAGGCGTCAGCCTCACACTGGTACTCCCTATGCTTATCTGAGGCCTCAGAGAGCTGCTTAAGTTTCAAATGCCACTCTTCATCGAGCCTCACCGCACAAAAATGCAATTTGCAAAGCATTTTTGTTCCTAGATCTCATCACAAAAAAAAGTTCGGCCCTTGCAAGTGTAATCTAGTGAGTGCCTGCCTCCGCTCTACCCCAGACACCTCAAACACCAGTGCTTGGTGGAAGCTCCTGACTTTCTACATAACACCTCCTCTTGAGCTGTCTCGTCTGGCATTGGGGCAGACAGGGGACAGAGAACATTGTTTCGGCCTAAGGGATGTGAGGCATGGTGTTACTGGGCTGATATTGCTGGTCCTCAGGTTCCTATTAAATCTTCCCCAACCCCTAACCTTAAATCCTCTGGTTCTTGATGCCCCTACTCTGGGTAAAAGACTCTGACCTACTCTACCTATTCCTCTCATGATTTAAAACAGCTCCATAAGATCCTCCCTCCTCCTGTGCTCTAAGTCCTAGACTGCCCAACCTCTCCCTTTAGCTCAGGCCCTCGGGTCCTGGCAACATGCTCGTAAAAACCTCTCTGCACTCGTCTCGTTTTCACATCTTAACCTTCCCTATCTCTGGGTCTCCCTCTTCCCTGAATCTCAGTTTGAAGAAGGGTCTCAACCCGAAACGTCACCCATTCCTTCTATACAGAGATGCTGCCTGTCCCGCTGAGTTACTCCAGCATTTTAGTGTCGATCTTCGGTGTACACCAGCATCTGCAGTCCCTTCCTACATATTCTCTACACTCTTTCCAGCTCAAAAACATGGTAGGGTGAAGCCTCAGTGATGATACAAGTGCGGTACCTATTGGTGGCTTGCTGGAGATGGCCAGGAGTTAATTGAAACTTACAGAATAATGAAAGGCATAGACGGAGTGGATGTGGAAAAGACATTTCCACTGGTGGGAGAGTCTGGGACCAGAGGTCATAGCCTCAGGATTAAAGTGGGCTCTTTTGCAAAGGAGGTGAGGAGGAACTTCTATAGTCAGAGGGTAGTTAATCTGTGGAACTCATTGCCACAAAGGGCTGTGGAGGTCAAGTCAGTGGATATTTTAAAGGCAGAGATAGACAAGTTCTCGATTAGAACTGGCATCAAGGTTTATGGAGAGATGGCAGGAAAACGGGATTAGGTGGCAGAGATCAGCCATGATTGAATGGCACAGACTTGATGGGCCGAATGGCCTAATTCTACTCCTATCGCTTGTGAACGTGAATTTGTGAACTTGTGACTGCTTGTCCTGATCTCAGTGAGTGGCTAATGCTCGGCATCCATGTTGCACATCGTTACTATGAAGCACACAGATATTACGCCCAAATCGCAACATTACTGCTCCAAGCAATGTTTAAATGACCCTACCGCGGGAAACCTGCTTGTAGTTCCTGCAGGACCACGTTCTGACACAACGCTCTGGCAATAGTGTAAATGGTTGTGAAGAAATTGAAGACCAGTAAGTTATGGAGGCTGTGTTTGATATGACATAGTGATACAGTGTGATACTTATGAAATGCACATTGGGTGTCAGAGGTTATGTGGAGAAGGCAGGAGAATGGGGTTAGGAGGGAGAGATAGATCAGCCATGATTGAATGGCGGAATAGACTCGATGGGCCGAATGGCCTAATTCTGCTGCTATCACTTATGATTGTTAGCACAGAGCAGTTGCAGCTCTTGTGGAACTATCTCTGCACAACCTCCGTGCCTTTGTTTGTGCAAACGCACCAGGGGGGCTGACGCAGGCTTGAAGGAGTTAAGTGCAACTGGAGGGCACATGGAAAGGGGAGTATGTTATTTAAAGAGTTAGAAAATATGTTTGGATTAGAGGTTTGGCTGAGGAATGCACCGATGATGGGCAGGTCAGTGGGAGTGAGCAGGTCCCGTGGTCCTCCTCTGCCATGCTACAGCCTGATGGCTCCCAGATGGTGCAGTGAACTCGGCGTTCAATGGCACTGGCAGGAGAGAGGGCTGGTGGAGGGGGGGGGGGGGGGGGGGGGGTCAGGTCAGGCCTCCTGTGGATAATATAAGGTTTCAAAAGAATGAGGCCACCAGTATTAGCCTGCTTTGTGAAGCAGGGGGGGAGGGGGTGGGGAGATGGAGCGAGGTGTGTACAGTCTTAAGCGTCCCTGAGTCTGGCCGATTTATCTGTAACACAGGAGGAACGTTGAGGTCTGTTCAACATTAACCTGCTGCACCACGCATCTCCAATGTTAATTTGATTGCAGTGAGCTTCGGGGTAGGTGTTCACAGCTGTGTAACTCCAGGTTAGAGAAAGGGTGCAAAAACCCAGTCCCAAAGTGCTGGAGTAACTCACCAGGTCTGGCAAACATCCAGAGAAAATGGACAGGCGACGTTTTGGATCGGGGCCCTTCTTCAGTCTCTTTGCAGAGTGCACCTGAGCCAGTGGGCTGCTCCTGGGAACAATAGGCACAATCCCACATGGACAAGTTCCACCAGCACTGCACAGTCAGGGTGACGCTGGGGTGCAACAGGTAGTACTGCTGTCTCAGAGCACCCGAGACCCGGGTTCAATCCTAACCTCGGGCGCTGTCCGTGTGGAGTTTGCATGTTCTCCCTGTGTTTCCTTCGGGTGCTCCAGTTTCCCCCCACATCTCAAGGACGTGTGGGTCGGGAAATTTATTGCCCCAGCAATAGACAATAGACAATAGGTGCAGGAGAAGGCCATTCGGCCCTTCGAGCCAGCAACGCCCATTCAATGTGATCATGGCTGATCATCCACAATCAGTACCCCGTTCCTGCCTTCTCCCCATATCCCCTGACTCCGCTATCTTTAAGAGCCCTATCTAGCTCTCTCTTGAAAGTATCCAGAGAACTACCCTCCACCACCCTCTGAGGTGGAGAATTCCACAGACTCACAACTCTCTGTGTGAAAAAGTGTTTCCTCATCTCCATTCTAAATGGCTTAGCCCTTATTCTTAAACTGTGGCCCCCGGTTCTGGACTCCCCCAACATCGGGAACATGTTTCCTGCCTCTAGCGTGTCCAAACCCTTAATAATCTTATATGTTTCAATAAGATGCCCTCTCATCCTTCTAAATTCCAGAGTATACAAGCCCAGCCGCTCCATTCTCTCAGCATATGACAGACCCGCCATCCCGGGAATTAACCTTGTGAACCTACGCTGCACTCCCTCAATAGCAAGAATGTCCTTCTTCAAATTTGGGGACCAAAACTGCATACAATACTCCAGGTGTGGCCTCACTAGGGCCCTGTACAACTGCAGAAGGACCTCTTTGCTCTTATACTCAACTCCTCCTGTTATGATGCCATTCGTTTTCTTCACTGCCTGCTGTACCTGCATGCTTACTTTCATTGACTGATCCCCCAGATCCCGATGTATTTCCCCTTTTGCCAACTTGACACCATTCAGATAGCGTATAAATGAATGGTAGTCCAAAAGGGAAGATGCAGAGTGCAGAATATAGTTCTCATTGTAGCGCACCAGTTCCACAGACAAAGTCCAATTTCCGCAATGGGGTTGGGGTGAATCGGATAGTATCCTAGCTTATGGAAGGACAATTCAGGTCTGATAATAGAGGAAGAAGCTGTTCCTGAGTCTGGTGGTGCGTGCTTTCAAGTCTCTGTGTCTTCTGCATAACGGGAACTGGCAGAAGAGGGAATGACCGAGGTGGGACAATTCTTTCATAATGTTGGCTGCTTTCCTGAGACTGCTTGAGGTTTAGGAGTCAATAGTGGAAAGTTTGGTTAGTGCGATGGACTGGGCTGCACCAACAATTCTCTGCCATTTCTTGCAGTCTTAGGCAGAATTGTTCCAACACCAAGTTGTGATGCAGCCCTACAGTATGTTTTCGATGGTGCATCTGTAGAAGTTTGTACGGGTCACTGCAGTCACTCCTTAGTCTCCATAGAAAGTAAATGCCTTTTTGCTGTCACATCAATGTGGCCAGTCTTTTTCTTTAGTCTTTAGAGATACAGTGTGGAAACAGACCCTTCGGCCAACCGAGTCTGCACCAGCCAGTGATCCCCACACAGTAACATCACCCCACACACACTAAGGACAATTTACACTTATACCAAGCCAATTAATCTACAAACCTGGACGTCTTTGGAGTGTGGGAGAAAACTGAAAATCACAGGGAAACCCCAGGTGGTCACTGGGGAGAACGTACAAACTTCATACAGAGAGCAACCATAGTCGAGATCGAACCCAGGTCCCTGGCGCTGCAAGCGCTGTAAAGCAGCAACTCTACTGCTGGACCACCGTCGTGGACAGTGATCGGTCCTCGACAGATAGATCATTGATAACATTAATGCCAAGGAACTTAAGACATTATGCTGTGCCCATTAAGGATTGAATCTGCCTTGGGTAGCGAATTCCAAATAGTCCAAAAAACTCCAAACAGCATCTCATATTTCACTTGGGCAGCTCACAACCCAGCAGTATGAATATTGACTTATCTAACTTCAAGTAACCTTTGCTTTCTCTCTCTCTCCATCCCTCCCCATCCTAGTTCTCAGACTAGTTTGACTGTCCTCCTGATTAAATTTTACTTTGTATGCCTCGTTGTCAACTTCCCCGAGCTAACAATGATCTATTCTACATTTTCCTTGATCTTTGTCCCCTTTGATCCCTCGTTTTCACGCCTTACCCTTCCATATTTCTATCCCTCCCTCTCCCCTGACACTCAGTCTGAAGAAGGGTCTCGACCCGAAATATCACCCATTCCTTCTATCCAGGGATGCTGCCTGTCCCGCTGAGTTACACCAACATTTTCTGACTACCAAAGATTCATCACCCTCTATCATGTATTGTCTTTCCGCGGACTGGCGAGCAAGTAACAACAATGTTTTCACTGTACCTTGGTACATGTGACAATAAACTAAACTAAACTGAACTAAAGTAAACTCTGGCTGAAGAAATTTCTCCTCGTCTCTGTCGTATTCCGTTTGTAAGGATTTTGAGAGCTTTGGCACTTTCTGCTTGGATTCTAGTAAACTGGAGCCCACAGCACTAACCTGCCCTAACTTCAGTATCAATCACCTCTGAGTTACAAATCTCACTCGAGGAGATTGTATAAAAGATTGTGATTTTTTTTTTAAATCGCCGTGCCCCAGGTTAATCTCGCGTGGCGGGGTTAAATGCGGATAGATGGCGGAAAGTAAAGTAAACCTGCCCCTCGCTTTAATTAATGTTATATGTGATCTGAAATTTCATAATGGGACAGTGTAGACAAAGCTTCGTTTTGTTTGAAACTGTGACTGGCCTCATCTTGGATTGAATAATACGTCCTTGCCCTGCGACTGTTGATATGGAAGCCTCCTGTGGTTTAGCCCTGAGCCATTGATATACCGGCAATGAGGCACACACCAAGCTGGCAGTAACAGAGGCCGCATAGTTTAGCAAATGTCAAACGCTGCTTGCGTATTTGAAGGAAAATTCACGTTGATAATGACAATGCATTTTCTGCCGTGGCCACATCCCTCGAAAGTAAATATGTGCTCTTTCAAGCTGCGGGAGTTTGAATGCAGATTGGTGCAGTGATGAACAGCAGTTCCATTTTTTTTTACTGGTGTTGACATTGACTATTTATATTGACAAATGTAATCAGTGCTGGCAGCCAACAAGTTGTTAAATAATTACTCTTGTTCTTCATGCCAGTGCGTTGCATTTCATTGGCTGGGTTTCAGAGCCATAAAACAAACACATCTTCGAAGTCATTTCAATCTTTCAGGGGAAAAAAAACTAATTTTGTTGCTTTTCTATTTTTCTTCATTCCCTGTACAACGCCCATCTCACAAAGCTCGCGACATCATCCCAATGCGTCTGCTTTGCAGTTAGTGTGATTTGTGCAGTGATGGTCGGAATGAAATGCGGTGAATATCAGGTTTTTTTCTCCCCCACTGAAATTGATTTTTCACCTGTTTGGAGTCTGATTGCTTTTCTATTGCAATTGAGAGCGCTGGAGTTGAGATGGATATTGCGATGCCTAGATAGTTCGAGAGTTATTATGCTCAGAATCCATGGGCTCCTGTGATAATGTGAATGCTTGGTAGATTAAGAGACAACATTGAGTGAACACAGGTGCCTGGCGGTATTTGAAGATTTGCAGAGTTGATCTCATCACTAATTTTCCCTTAGCCAGAGTGCATCTCTCCTAAAAGGCCAAACTGGTCATTTAGTTAACTGCTGCCTGCACCTCAGTAGGGAGATTTAACTTAGAAAAGATTGCAGAGCACATTTACCACAGATATACTGGGGTTGGAGGTTAAATTATGAGATCAATAATGGGTAGATGCAGCGAGACTTGGGTGTCATGGTACACCAGTCATTGAAAGTAGGCATGCAGGTGCAGCAGGCAGTGAAGAAAGCGAATGGTATGTTAGCTTTCATAGCAAAAGGATTTGAGTATAGGAGCAGGGACATTCTACTGCAGTTGTACAGGGTCTTGGTGAAACCACACCTGGAGTATTGCGTACAATTTTGGTCTCCAAATCTGAGGAAGGACATTATTGCCATAGAGGGAGTGCAGAGAAGGTTCACCAGACTGATTCCTGGGATGTCAGGACTGTCTTATGAAGAAAGACTGGATAGACTTGGTTTATACTCTCTAGAATTTAGGCGATTGAGAGGGGATCTTATAGAAACTTATAAAATTCTTAAGGGGTTGGACAGGCTAGATGCAGGAAGATTGCTCCCGATGTTGGGGAAGTCCAGGACAAGGGGTCACAGCTTAAGGATAAGGGGGAAATCCTTTAAAACCGAGATGAGAAGAACTTTTTTCACACAGAGAGTGGTGAATCTCTGGAACTCCCTGCCACAGAGGGTAGTCAAGGCCAGTTCATTGGCTATATTTAAGAGGGAGTTAGATGTGGCCCTTGTATAGAATAGAATAGAATAGAATAGCCTTTTATTGTCATCCAGACCGAAGTCTGAACGAAATTTAAGCAGTCATACATATAATATAATACAATACAATAAAAAACAACAATAAACACATATTAACATCCACCACAGTGAGTCCACCCAACATCTCCTCACTGTGATGGAGGCAAAAGTCTTAGGGCTGCAGTCTCTTCCCTCCTCTTCTCCTTCTGCGCTGAGGCGATACCCCCCGGGCGATGTTCCTCGCGGCTCAAACACCGCGGCCCGGGGTAGTCGAAGCTGCCGCTCACCAGACCTGCTGACGCAGCCGCTGGCCCGCGGCCGAACCCCCGGTCTCAGGCCACCGCCGCCAGAACTGCCGTCCCAGCCCCCGGAGCATCGTTCCAGCCCCGAGCCGGATCGCCCTCACGTGAGTGCTGCCACCGTCTCAGCCTCGCGCCAGGCCGCCGCTCCTCCCTCGCACCAGGCCGCCCCGACCGGGCACCGCTCCTTCCTCAGGCTGGGCCGCCCCGACCGGGCACCGCTCCTCCCTCAGGCTGGGCCGCCCCGACCGGGCACCGCTCCTTCCTCAGGCTGGGCCGACCAGACCGGGCACCGCTCCTCCCTCAGGCTGGGAACGCCGTACCTCCCCGAGCTCGGCTACTCCGACGGGAGCACCGTTCCTTCCTCGGGCCGGCCGTCACAGCCCCTCACGAAAGCCCTGTTCCAGCCCCGAGCCGGGCCGTCCTCACGGGAGCGAGCTCAGTGCGAGTCCTGGCGGGCTCTGCCTCCTGAGCCTCGAGGTCGCCAGCTCCGCCATTAGGCCTCAGCGCAGACGGAGGCAGAGAAGGGGAATACGACAAAAAAGTCGCATTCCCCCGCAGGGAGAGACAGCAAGCCCCGTTTCAACCCCCCCCCCCCCAAAACTAAAACTAAAAACCAAAAACTAGACTAACCAAAACGAAAATAAACAACCCAAAAACACAAAACAAACAGGACTGCCGGAGAGCCGCTGCAGCCAAAGCCGCGCCGCCACTAGGATTATTATTAGCTAAGGGGATCAGAGGGTATGGAGAGAAGGCAGGTACGGGATACTGAGTTGGATGATCAGCCATGATCATATTGAATGGCGGTGCAGGCTCGAAGGGCCGAATGGCCTACTCCTGCACCTATTTTCTATGTTTCTATGTTTCTATCAAACAAAGAAAAACGGAAACCTCAGCTGGCCACTGTTGATTTTTAATTTTTTTAAATTTATTTTTATAATTTTATTTATTAGAAGTAGTGTACATTACAATAATATAAACCAAAAATAACATAATACATTTCTTGTACCACTTCATATTTTAAACTTTAAAAAGAAGAAAAGTAAAGAAAGTGAGATACGATAGTGTGTGTGTGAAAGAGTGATCAAAAAAAACCCTTAGACACAACAAATTCGAAAAAAAAAAAAACTTTAATTTTGAGAGACGATTTCAACGACTGTGCTCATCTTGTCTTGTGTGTTGAATATTAGCGAGGGATCTAGTTGAGGTTTTAACGATAACTGAAAGATTCGATGGCATAGATGAAGGAAGCAGTTCTTCAGGCTGCTGAATACAGGATTGGGGAACAAACAATTGACTTAGACCCGTTCAGAGGTGATGTTAGAAACCATCCATCACACAACAGGGACACAAGGAGCTGCAGACGTTAGAACCTTGAGTAAAATACAGGTCCACCACCGATTGTCCTGCACCCTTGGTTCCAGAACCTTTCTGGATTAGCCGTGTTGCCAGACCAACATTGGTCACGGCCTCCGAGAGGAGTCCAACAGGGGCCCACAAAGTCGGCCATGGAAGTCGGCTACGGGAAATGATCTGCCAGCTCCGACCAGGCCAGTTCCAGAGCCCCGGCCACAGGGGGAAATTTGACCTCCTGATCGGCTGCGTAACTCCCGATGAGGTCAAGATCGGCTGCCTCACCCGCCCTAGCACCGCATCTTCGGGGAGACTTTCGAAGGGGATTTCAAGCGTGCTCTCATAATTTATATCGGATTAAAGGAGATACTGGACCACTAGTTGCTGCAAAATCGATGGTGGACCGGACTTGGCCGGTGGCCGCTGCTGACCCTTAAGGATGAGCCTGGCGGACGAAGTGGCCGCAGACACCAAGAGTCAAGGATGGGCCTGGCCGCCGTGCGAGGAGGGCGGACGGTGGGCGTGTAGGGCCGTCGGTGAGCGAGTGGAGGTACATAGGTGAGAGTGGAGAGATGTTGGTGAGAGTGGAGGGACGTTGGTGAGAGTGGAGGGACGTTGGTGAGAGTGGAGGGACGTTGGTGAGAGTGGTGAGCCATCGTCCATGTGAGTGCCGGCGGGAGGTCGAAGACAGGCCCGCGTGTGTACTTACGGTCGGGCACCTGATGTGTGCACCGCCGAGAACAAAGAGAGCCCGGCATATGGGGGAACCGAGAACAAAGAGCGACCTGGTGGTGGGGTGGGCCGAAAGGAAGGGGAATCATCGGGTGTATATTGAAGACTTTTGTGACTTTGTTGCCGCCCTATGCAGGCCGACATTTTGCGCGCGCGTGTGTATTGTATGTAAAACAAAGGATTTCACTGCACCAAGTAGATGTAACAATAAAGTATCTATCTCTCAATCGATCAAGCCACAGAGTGCAAAATATAGTTCTCAGCATTGTAGACACAAACCAAGCAATTCGTGTCACAAGCCTCGGTTGGTTATCTTGCTAGAGAGCTCTTCTTCTCACCAGATGTTTATTAATTGAGAAAGTCTGATAAAAGGCCAACAATGAGGACACGGAACAGCATCAATGTTTAAAGCAATCGGCCCAAGGTTAATCAAAGGCTAGTGTAAGGTGACACCATACCTGCTCTGTACATGGTGGAACGCGGAGCAGACTGGGCAAACCCTGATGAGTTTGCAGACTCTGTCTGCCTGAGCAGAATGACTTAGAGATAATTTGTGAACCTTGACTTAACCACAATGAAAATGCAAAAGGAAGGAAGTGTTTGTAGGATGGGTTGTTTGGAGCTTAAGGATGAACAAGGAAGTTTAAAGGATAATTGGCCCCAGCTGACAAGAAAGGCAGGCTAGACAAAAAAGAGTCAGGGCAGGAGGTCTGCACCGAGGCTGAAGAAATAAACTATTTCAGGCTGAGCAGCTGGGTCTGATCAGGATTGATTAGGCAATGGAAAGGTGAATCTTGCACACTCTCACAGGTCTGTGCACTGACGGAAAAAAAATGTGACTGGCAAACTATTAGTAAATACACAAGATTCCAGCTAGGTTGTAGTGATTGTGACCAAACTGCCCGCATTCCTTATGTCTTCTGTGTTAACATCAAACGAACTGTGTCCGAGGGTTTACTTCACCAGATGCAAAATGGAGAACTGCTTCAGAGAGCTGGGGCAGCACGGTGGCGTGCGCAGCGGTGGAGTTGCTGCCTCACAGTGCCAGAGACCCGGGTTCGATCCTGACTGCGGGTGCTGTCTGTACGGAGTTTGGATGTTTTCGCTGTAACCGTGTGGGCTTTCTCCAGGTGCTCCGGTTTCCTCCCACACTCCAAAGACGTGCAAGTTTGTAGGTTAATTGGCTTTAGTAAATTGTGTCTAATGTGTAGGATAGTGCTGGTGTACAAGGTAATCGATGGTCTGCGCGGACTAGGTGGGCTAAGGGGCTTGTTTCCACACTGTATCACTAAAACTAAAACTAACTGGGGTATGAGACTGATTGTCCGCCTGTGTGAGTTGCTGCAGCCACGCTAGAACTGTGAGGTTCTGCACAGGACTATGGGTGAACTTTTTCCCCATGCCAAGTCATTTAATTAAATTCTCCAGTTTTAAGCAACACTCCCCTTTCCACTTCACTCTCTCTTAACTGCAACTGTTTCTCCCACTGTCCGCCTCTCTTGTCCCCTTCCCACTTGTACCCCTTCCTCGAGCTTTAAGGGCCTGTCCCACGGGCGTGCGACCTGCATGCGGCAAGCGCGATCTAAAGGGCCTGTCCCACCAGCATGCGCCTGCATGCGGCAAGCGCGACCTAACGTGGTCGCTTCAGCCGTACGGCCTCGCGGGGCCGGTCCTACTTCGATCGGCTGAGCCGTATCGAGTTGTGCGGAGCTGGTCCCGACATCGCGCGGGGCTCAGAAAAACTGACCATTTTTAAAAAATTTCCGTGCGGCAATGGCCAGCCGGCCCGCAGCCGCCTCAACGCCGCCTCGACGCTGTGTCACTCACTCGACCTCCACGCGGCTCCCGTTTCTGGTTTGGTCGCGCTTGACGCATGCCGTACGGCTCAAGCGACCACGTTAGGTCACGCTTGCCGCATGCAGGCGCATGCTGGTGGGACCAGCCCTTTTGGTCGCGCTTGCCGCATGCAGGTCGCATGCCCGTGGGACAGGCCCTTTACCTTTAACTCCTCCTCTTCTCTCCATATCTGACACCCTTTTGTCTCCTGTTCAACCCTAACCTTCACACACTCCACGCGTCTGCCAATCACACCCCTAATCCTGTATCCTGTATCCACCTATCACTCTGAAGAAGGGTTTCGGCCCGAAACGTTACCTATCTCCTTCGCTCCATAGACGCTGCTGCACCCGCTGAGTTTCTCCAGCATTTTTGTGTACCTTCCACCTATCACTCGCCAGGCCTTTTGTCCTGCCTGCACCTCTCCTTTTGGTCAGCTGCTTTCTCCCCTCTACTACAATCAGTCTGAAGAAGCCTGGCCCATTAGGTCATCGATCCCTGCCCTCCACCGATTCTCCATGACCCGCTGAGTCTCTGTGTTTGCTAAAAATAACTGTGTTATGCAAAATATATCTTTGCCTCCTACTTGATTTTCTGTCCTCCTGCGCTGCTCAATGCCAGATGCTTTGTATTCCACAGACATTAGCTCCTGCTCATTGCCTGTTACTTTCATTCTCCCATTGACCCATGGCTGGCCAGCATTTATTGACCATCGCAGTACATGGACCATTGCAATACACGTGTACTCCCAATCCATTAGTGGTCGGGTCCAGAAAGTTGATCCCACTAGGAGGAAGATGGAGCAGAGCATTTGCAAGTCAGGGTGGTTTGGGACTTTGAAAGGAGCTCACAGACCATGATACTTCCATGGGAACCACAACCTTGGACTATGGGTGGGTGTGTACGTGGGACTTTCTGGATGAACATTGGCACTGGATGCTGGTGAGTTTCTTTGCCGTGGAGGCATCAGAGAGCAGCCTTAATTTGACCTACCGCATGCCCCCCCCCCCCCCCGAGGTCAATTTTAACATCTTTATGAACAAAAGCACAGATCAAGGACTGGATCATGGATCATCCTATTGTGCATGGTTTAGGATCCCACAGCCTCTGGTCAGAAACGGAGCCAATATTAAAGGAAGTTGGAGATAATAGAAAAACGATACCTTCGCCGTGACAATCTCTTGGTGTGGTTACTTGGCACTGGGCCAGGAAGTATAATGCATTCATTTTGTTCACGGACGATTGCAATGCGAAGGTATTGGTTTTCCAGTTGCCTGTTACAGGAATTTTCAGTGAATGCCAAGCTTTTGATGTCTCATGCTCGTTTGAACAGAACAGAAGATTGGATTATTTGCACCCTGTCCAGTGCTCCATCCTGTAAATGTAAAATGTGCAGAAACGTGCACTCTGCTTCGAGGGCTTAAATAAAACCAGGGGGCTATAAGTGCTTTGTGAGTGATGATGTTTCTTCACCCTCTGAGCTCAGTCGGTGCAGTCACGGCATTTAATACTCAACTCCACATTCCTGAGATACCCGACAAAACTCAAAGTTCCCCATCCCACTGTGATCGTCAGGGATATGGATTACCAAAATTCCGATCGCCCAATCAAAGGGACAGTACTCTGGAATTTAGACGACCTTCACACTTATTTGGCTTTAGTCTGACAAATTTTCACTCGCTGTCCAAGATGGGGTGGTGTGAAGAGGGAATTTGATCTTGGCGTGGATCAGTAATCTGTTGAATGGAGAGGATTTCCAATTCTGTGCTGGTTTAGTGGAGTTCATTCCAGTCTGCACGGCTCCCAGCATCAGTGTTAAGAGCCTGTCCCACTTGCACGACCTAATCCACGAGTTTAGAAGACCCTAGACGAGTTGAAAAAATGTCAAGGTCGTGTTGACTCGTCGAAGTAAAAGACCTCCTATGACCTCCTACGACTATGTCTACGACCTCCTGCAACTATGTCTACGACCTCCTATGAACCCCCTCGACCTTAGTCTTCCACACCTAAGACCAACTACGACTAGCTACGAGTGGAAAATGTTCACATGATAAAATGATGTCATGTTGCATTTTTTTTCTCGGGCCAGTTACTATCTACGACTATCTACGACTACCATCACGACCCACTACGACCTACTTACCAGTAAAAAGTATCAATTTTTTCCATGCCGACCTTTTTTTTACTCGTGGACATTTTTTATCAGGCTGGAAAAAAACGCTGTGACCTACTTGAGGCCACGAGTACGCGGAGACCACTCACGAGCATGAGGAAGAGTTACGAAGACCTTCTACGACCTCCTACGACCTCGTGGCGACCATGCTGCGAGTAGGAGTCAAGGGCAAACTCGGCAGAGGTCGCCAATTAGGTCGTGAAAGTGGGACAGGGGCTTTAAAGGTTGAGGAAAAAGAAAGTATGTTGGTCCTACCTTCACTTAATGAACACAGGTTAAGAATGTACAAATATAACAGATTGATGTGGAGAAGTTAGTACACATCAATGATAACATTTTGCAAAATAAATTATTTAAATCAATCAGTAAAACACAATTGTTGGATGAACTCAGCGAGTCAGGCAGCATCTGTGGACGGAATGGACATACGCTGCATGACCCACTGACTTTCTCCAGCATTTTATGTTTTGCTTAAGATTCCAGTAAACTATGTTCTGCACTCTGCATCTTTCCCATTGTAGTGTACGTGAGTTTAAATTGATTGTAATTTTGTGTAGTAATATCTGATCTCATTGGTGAGCATGTAAAACAAAGCTTTTCACTGTACCTCAGTGCACACAACAATAATAAAATCTGAACCTCCAACATCCGCCGTCTCTTTTGTGTCTCTTTGTTTTAATGAATGCTTTCCCCTAAATTTGCTTGGAAAAAAATGTGATGTAATCTTGCCCGAGAATGTATTTTAAGCTGCATTATTGTCACGATAGACACAAAATGCTGGAGCAACGCAGAAGGACTCCATTAGTACTCATGATTAGAACAGGTGTCAGGGGGAAAAGGCAGGAGAATGGGATTACGGGGGGAGAGATACATCAGCCATGCTTGAATGGCAGATTAGACTTGATGGGCCGAATGACCTAATTCTACTCCTATTCCTTATGACCTTATGACAGGCAGCATCTCTGGAGAGAAGGAATGGGTGACTTTTTGGGTCGAGACCCTTCTTCAGACCTTATTGTCAATGCCCTTTGATAATTTATTTATGGCTCTTATATTAAATCTACAGATTGGTGTTTGGTATTGAGGCATTTAGAGAAACTTCAGTTCACCAATCGTGACTGGTGCAGAGATTCAGCAAAGGTGAATGCTCTGGAGTGTCCTGAGCAGTCGGTCCCAGTAAGTGTGCAAGCTTATCCCTCTGGTCAGGCCCACAACACAGCTCTGCCCTGCCTCCAGTCAACTTCCAGTCCTTCTGCAACCCCTCCACCGGCGAATCCCAGATGATGCCACACCAAGCTCTCTGAGCTTTCAATGGGACTCAGCCAAGCAAGACCACTTAGGGTGGCACAGTGGCACAGCGGTAGAGCTGCTGTCTCGCAGCCCCAGAGGTTCGATCTGGACCTCGGGTGCTGTCTGCATGGAGTTTGCATGTGACCTCGTGGTTATCCTCCAGGTGCTCCGGTTTCCTCCCACTTCCCAAAGGCTAGTAGGGTTTGTAGATTAATTGGCCCTCTGTAAATTGCCCCTGGTGTGCAGGGAGTGGATGACAAAGTGGGATAACAGAACTAGTGTGAACGGTGATTGATGGTCAGCATGGACTCGGTGGGGTGAAGGGACCTGTTTCCATTTGTTCTATCCTACACACTGGGGACAATTTACAGAAGCCAATTAACCTCCAACGGTTGGCAAAACGTTGCCTATCCATTCCCTCTACAGATGCTGCCTGGCCCGCTGAATTTATTGCAGTTTATCAGTGATGGGAAGTGCCTTGAAAATGATCACAAAACAACCAGATCATTGTAAAAGCTCATTTGGTTTCCCAACACTCTTCGGGGAAGGAAAGCTGGCATCCTCACATAAGCCTCTATTGTGTTTTAGATCATATTCTGATATGGCCAACAAAACTATTCAATTCAATGGCTAATTAGGGAATGACATTACACCGTGACCTTGAGAATGGTTCAATGGTACTTTATTATCCCATGTACCTAGATGCAGTGAAATTCCTTTCTTGCAAATACTTCAGTAAAATATGTACAATGCACAAGCACAATTATGCTTAGGCCAAGAGTATAAGAACAATAGATCACTGAGGTGATACACAAGAGACGCCACGTTTCTGACACCATCTTGCATCCTGCAAGTTTCAAAGTTCTTAAAAGTATAGAGTTCCATCAATAACTAGGCCTTGCCCATGCAAACTGGCCGCTTATGTGAGATTATAACTTGGTGAATCTATATATCATGCACACAGCCATTTAATTGGCATTGAGTAATAACCACATTGGTCATCTTGGGAAGGCTGCAGGGGGCTAATGTGAGGTCACACTGGAGCGGAGGCCACTCTTCAGAGAGTGTGCTATGAGACTGGAGATAGGACTTCCCAATGCCCATGTTTTTTCGCTAAACCAATTTAAGGATAAAGGGGAAATCTTTTAGGACCGAGATGAGAAAAACATTTTTCACACAGAGAGTGGTGAATCTCTGGAACTCTCTGCCACAGAAGGTAGTTGAGGCCAGTTCATTGGCTATATTTAAGAGGGAGTTAGATGTGGCCCTTGTGGCTAAAGGGATCAGGGGGTATGGAGAGAAGGCAGGTACAGGATACTGAGTTGGATGATCAGCCATGAACATATTGAATGACGGTGCAGGCCCAAAGGGCCGAATGGCCTACTCCTGCACCTATTTTCTATGGTTCTATGGTTCTAACCGAGGGAGGTTTGCTTGCCTTGTCTCAAACTGGACTAATGGAGTCACAAAGTGCTGGAGACACTCAGCGGTTCAGGAAGCATCTCTGGAGGACGTGGATGGGTGTGGTTTCTGAAGACGGGTCCCGACCTGAAACATCACATCTTCATTTTCTCCACGACCTAATTCACGACCTCTGCCGAGTTTGCCCTTGACTCCTACTCGCAGCATGGTCGTCACGAGGTCGTAGGAGGTCGTAGGTAGGTCGTAGGTAGGTCGTGATGCTAGTCGTAGGTACTCGTGGGATCAAGTAGGTCGGGCGTTTTTCTAACCTGATGAAAAATGTCCACGAGTAAACAAGGTCGTGAATTAGGTTGTGAAAGTGGGTCAGGCCCTTTACTCCAGCACTTTGAGTCTTTTTTTTTTGTAAACCAGCATCTGCTGCTCCTTGTGTTTCCATTGAAATAATGGAGCGCATGAGGACTATAGTGCTCTTTGCTCCTTCTCAAATGAAGGAAAGTTTGATAAACCAGGGAGATTTCTGGAGCATTTAACCAAGCTGCAACCAATTTGGGGGTTATTTGAAGGAATGGTATAGAAGCAGATTTGACCCATGTGTTCCAGACCTGGGAGCGTTTTCAATGTGTACCAGATGCTCGCAACTGTAAAGAACTCCAGTCCATCTCTCATCTTGATAAAAGAAAGAAACTTCAGCAAAAATAAAAAGCAAAGACATTTGACGGTGAACTGCAGAGGATAAATATCGAACACTGGAGAAGAATTGTAACGTCTTGAGTTGTTCAAAGCTGGAAGGGGGCCAGCATTATGGAAGGGTTGAAGGGGAGGGGAGCCTCTCTTTATGGTGCAACAATTGAACGAGTTCCAGTAAATCCCACAGAGAGTATTGCGCACTTTCCTTTCGGGAAAACAAAACCCATTGAGATAGTAATCGCATTAAATTTATTGCTTCCCTCTTCGGCCGAGGTTGTGCTTTAGAATCTCATAACATTTAGTGTGCGTCCCGCCTTAAAAATAAACATAAGCTTGCCTTCGTCGCCGAGTCTGTTGCGAAGTAGGAATGACTAATTCAGGTGCATGGAGATTTCATTTTAACCAATTTCCCTCTTATCAAAGAACATGAACCATTTTAACCCCCCCCCTTCCCTTCCCTATGCTGACCTTTCTGTCCTGGGCCTCCTCCATTGCCAAAGTTGACACCACACGCAAACCCGAGGAACAGCACCTCACATTGCCCTTGTGCAGCTTACAATGTAAGGTATGAACATTGAACCTATAAACATCCCCTCCCCCATTTCCCCCTTTCGCTGCCCCTTGGCTGGGCACCCCTTTCTCCACTCCCTCCTCCCTCGATCATCTTCCACCTATATTCCCTCCTCTGGCTTCACAATTTGTACTTCTTCTCTCCTTCCCTCACACGTTTTGTCTTCTGATCTCTGGCTTTTTGTCCAACAATCTGCCAATCACCCCCCACCCCATCCCACCTGTATCCACCTATCACTGGCTAGCCCCCCTCCTCTATTCCAGCTTTTTCACCCCAACCCACCCCATCACCATCAGTCTGAAGAAGGGTCCCAACCCGAGACGTCACCTATCCATGTTCTCCAGGGATGCTGCCCGACCCGCTGAGTCGCTCCAGCACTTTGTGTCTTCGTGTTTGCGTAAACCTGCATCTGCTGTTCCACGTTTCTAGTGGGAGACTCGTGTTCTACAGGAGGGGAAAGTTAAAAAGGATATTTCAATTTGGCTGAGGATAAGAGGACAAAGCTGTCTGCTTTTGAAATAGAAATGCCCGTCAGGAGACAGAGAAGTAACTAATTAATGGTGTTTATTCCGAGTTAGAGAGAGAGTGGCGATAAAACACGAATTGATCAATACAGGAGGAAAAGAAAAAGAAAAACAGTTTGAGTAGGTGGCGGAAAGCAAGATAAATACAATGAAAGTGTGGTTGGTCACAAAGGGGATGGATGGGCAATCTAGATAAATGTGTTGAGACAAAAATTCAAGTTGATAGATCAGAGAGAGGGCATCAATGGGAACATAGGTATTGGAAGAGGAAGAGGAGGAGTATACAGTCAGATAGGGCAGACAAGTGCAGGGAGACAGTCGATGTATACAGAGCCAAAGCTACAGAGTCAGATAAATGAGGAGCGATAGATAACAGATGGGATATAAAAGGCTGGTAGAGCCACTGCCTCACAGCTCCAAAGACATCAGGTGCTGTCTGTGCGGAGTTTGCACGTTCGCCCTGTGACCTCTGGGTGCTCCGGTTTCCTCCCACATCCCAAAGACGTGCGGGTTTGTAGGTTAATTGGCCCTGGTGTGCAGAGAGTGGATGAGAAAGTGGGATAACTTAAAACTAGTGTTAAATGGTGATCGATGGTTGGTGTGGACTTGGTGGGCCAAAGGGCTTGTTCCCATGATCAATTAAGAAAGGGAAGAGGTGATGCAAGATCAATGGAACAAATACCAGATATTACACACTTTTGCAAGGCCCCTATGGCAGCCCACAGTGAGGAACACAGTGCACACCTTGAGATTATTTCTTGTACAACTAAACTACTTATTTCCAATTAAGCTCCGTGCAAAGTAATACAATTATATCTACATCCTCTTATTTGGTGTGTAGAAAGTGAAGCCAAACCACATGGTAGCAAAAGTAGCAATGAAAAGGAAAGCTGTAAGAATGAGCAACCTGCATGAAGGTGGCCACAAAGATGGACACAAAATGCTGGAGTAACTCAGCGGGTCAGGCAGCATCTCTAGTGAGAAGGAATGGGTGACGTTTCGGGTCAAGACCCTTCTTCACCCTGGGTGGACTGGAAACAACATGGGGGGGGGGGGGGGGATGTTTCTTTTGGAACCCTTCTTCAAACTTTCAAACTTTCAGTTCCGACCCGAAATGTCCCCCATCATGTTTCTCCAGAGATGCCGCATGATCCATTACTCCAGCACTTTGTGTCTATCTTTGAATGTTGGGAGCATTGGGTTGTGGAGTAGCTATTTCAGGAGTCGGGATATGATGTCAGGCGCAATTAGGGAGGCATCGAAGGATGAGGACAAGTTAGAATGTGTGATGGACATGATTCCCAATGGAACAGCAGATGTTTGCTCCATCAGATCATTCTTACAGTTACGTTGAAGTCTTGCTTCGTGTGGGAAATGTTCGGTAAACATACAATATTTTCCATTAGCGAGCTTTGAAAGCAATCAAAAGAAGCTTAAGAAATTCTGTAGAAAGGTTTGCACAAAGATAAATCTGAATGTTTGAAATCATCGTTCAGATCTAGGTGAGAGTTAATGATGGCAAGATTCCTGAGTTTGAACAAAGCAGTGACAGGTGTGATTAGTAGTGCTGTTTGCTTGTTAAAATGCAACTGTTGTCAGTTATCTGGTTGTGCGGTATGATTGGGCATGGAGTACATTAAGGCAGAAAGACGATGTTTTATTGACATAGACGTAGCAAGTGACCAAAGCAAGGAAAGTGGAGACACAATGAACTGCAGATGCTGCAATCTTGTACTAAATCCAGAGTACCGGAGGAACTCAGAAGGCCAGGCAGCATCTGTGTGGGAAAGAACTGCAGATGCTGGTTATACACTGAAGATAGATGCAAAATGCTGGAGTAACTCAGCAGGACAGGCTGCATCTCTGGAGAGAAGGAATGGGTGACATTTCAGGTTGAGACCCTTCAGTCTGAAGAAGGGTCTCGACCCGAAACACCAGCCATTCCTTCTCTCCAGAGATGCTGCCTGTCACGCTGAGTTACTCCAGCATTTTGTGACCATCTTCAGCATCTGTGAGGGATGGACAGTCAATGTCTTGGATTGCAACCTTTCTCCAGACTGTAGAACATGCCCGCCCTAAACGTTGTATGTCCTTTCACTCAACGCAAGCCGCCCTGAACCGTTGTGTTCCTCCAGCACTTTGTGCTTTGGCCTGGCACCAAACCTGTGTCGCAATTGCACTGTGGTTACCAACCATTCCACACTGCCCACCACGCAGAGGTAACGGCGAACTTCAATACATTCAACCATTTTAACCACAGAGTCCAACCAAGTAGCATCGGAGAAATGACTGAGCAGAACTGGGGAGATACCAGACTGCTGACATTGGCAGGGATTTAGTTGCATGCACTCTGAGCCACGCTATTTAAGTGTTGGAATTCTCCGTGCTTGCTGGTTGAAATAATGAAACATTTGATGCTTGAGAATTGTGAAAGAAGACGGTTATGGGTGTGGCGTATTTGGCCTCCGTCCTCACATTCCCAACTGTGAGCCTCGACTGTAAACAGCCAGAGTCCAGCCAGCCAACCAATGTTCCCACATTATTACAGTTTCTACAAAAATATTTAGCGACATTGGAATCTTAACGTGACAGTAGGGGGCAGGCGAGCGAGAAATAGAAAAATGCACCAGGGGAAAGGAAGGGGGGGGAGGGCAGCTATTCAAATCCTTTGGGGAGGCAGACTTATGTATTGACCGAGACAAAGAAAGGAAGCGAGAGATGTGGGATTCAGTAAGAAAGAAGGTAGGATTATTCATTTTCAGAGACAATTGCTGTGGCATTGTCTTGAAGGGCCAGCGCAGATCCAGAAAAGACAATGCCGGGCGGAAGCATAAGACTGAGGAGAGTGAATGTGCGGTCTCTCATCGCACTACTACTGTCAGGAAGAAGCTACAGGAGCTTGAGTAACCGCGACCTCCAGGTTCAAGAACAGCTTCTCTCCAGCAACCATCAAGCTTGTGAACACTGCACAGCACTAACCACTACCTCAGTATGTGATCTTTGATGGACTTTCTTTGGTTGCACCACAGACATCATTTTTTGTGCTATCATGGTGGCCTAATATTATTTTATTGTATTTTTATTAGTCTATTGTATTTTTGATAGTTATATATTTATTTGTGTACTTTTGGATCAATGTGCTTGTAAGACCTGGTGGGCCGTGGCCTGCGGGGGGTGAAGCCGCCAAGCCTGACCCCGTGCTCGTCCCCCAAAGACCAGAGACCAGAGAGGAGGGAGCCGGCGACGATAGATGCGACAGAGCACGGACCCTCTCTTCCTGCTCTGGCCTATTGCGGCTTCAAGGTCGGCTGCGGGACATGCCCCCCGGGGCACAAAGGTGGGCGGGTGAGTTGGGGGACATCGGTACACTGAACAATCCAGATGATGACGATGGCTGACGGGCCGGCAACACCCTGGGGCTGGCCTGGTTCGGGCACTGCTCCATAAGACCCGGAGCACGGACTGGACTTCCAAAATGGCGCTCAGAAAAAGGCCCTGGTGCCTCTTGAATGTGGTCTCAGTAGACTACTTCTGTACACTTCGCTAATCAGGGGTTGTGCTCAGGTGTGACAATACTTTGCTGAACTGCTTGCAAAACAAAGATTTCACTGAGCGTTTGCACTTGTGGCAATAAAACGCCATTGGCCATGGAAGCTGCAGCAAGTTTCATTGCACCATTGTCGGTACATATGACAACTAAAACCTCTTGACTCTTGACGTGAATCTCAATGCATAATCTTCTGGCATCTTCCAAAGAACCTTCGAATGTGCCCTGATTGTTACAACCTTTACGGTTTTGTAGCTGTTGAACTATTTGATGAGCCATGGGTCAATTCAGACCAAATCTTCCTTTGAAATGGAACATAACAGTTTTGGTAGCAATTCATTATTTGTTTTCCTTTGCTTTTGATCCATTAGGGTAAGGGTTAGGGTTTTGAGCATCATACTTTCTGGCATTGAATAGGAAGCCTGATGTAAGGAAATATCTACTCAAGCGTAGTCAACTTAATTCCAAGGGTCTAATGCATAATAAATATGGAGCATAGTCACAGAGTCACCGAGCTGTGTGGCATGGAAACAGGTCCTTTGGCCCACCTTGTTGGCAAGTTAGAATACTGGGCTAGTCCCATTTGTCTGCATTTGGCCCATAGGCCCTAAACCCTTCCAATCCATATTTCTGTCCAGAATATCTTTTCAGTCTCCGCTTCTACAGCTTCCTCTGGCATGTCACGCTGAGTGAAAAAGTCGTATGAGGTACCTCGTGATCTTGTACACCTTGATAAGGTGTTAGATGTGCCCTTGTGGCTAAAGGGATCAGGGGGTATGGAGAGAAGGCAGGTACAGGATACTGAGTTGGATGATCAGCCATGACCATATTGAAAGGCTCGAAGGGCTGAGTGGCCTACTCCTGCACCTATTTTCTATGTTTCTATGTTTCTATAAGGTCACTGAAGATAGACACAAAATGCTGTAGTAACTCAGCAGGACTGAAGGGTTTGAAGAAGGGTCTCGACCCGAAACATCACCCATTCCTTCTCTCCGGAGATGCTTGCCCGTCCCACTGAGTTAACCCGGCCTATTGTGTCTATCTTTGGTGTAAACCAGCATCTGCAGTTCCTCCCCTACACATATTGATACGGTCAAAAGCAAAAAGGGCCCAATCCTATCCGGCCTAAAACCTACTGCACACTAAGCCTTGGTAAATTTGCGATGAGGCTTGAATCGTGTCGGTGTGCGCGTGTTGGCAACCCGAGCCTGACAAGTGTGTAACCCTGTACCTCGCTCATGCTCTCAGCAGCTGTGACAGAAGCAGGGTTTGAAAACATACATCAGCAAGGATCCTGTTGACTGTGAGTGTTAAATATAACAACTCACCAGGAAATGCTTTGTGAAATAAATGACCCCCGTCAGGATAATCAGGCCTCTGTAGGTTTGTTAAACATTATTGACTGCGTGCTCGATACGCCACAAAATCCAATAGCACATAATTTAATTATTTTGCTCCAATCTATTCCGCGGCATTGTGTAAGAATCAAGAATTTTGGACTGGACGAATCCCCAGGGCAAGCGGTTCATTCCTTTATCCGGTCACAGCAATTAAAGAAGTAAAGCAGCTTTGAGGGCATTATTGATGGTTAAATCACTAATAATTGTGATATTGCTATTCACAGCTCTGCACAAAAGGAGACCACTTTAAAAATTGAATTTAAAAGGTCTGGGAATGTGTTGCACATCAGTGGGTGGGCGGGGAGGAGGGGGGGGGGGGGGGAGGAAGGGGAGGGGGGGTGTTTGGACATGGGCTAAAAGGCCAGTGGTGTCGCACAGATCCCTGACTCTGATCATGGGATCGGACTGCATAGATCATGAACAATTCTTGGCGGGGACAAAATCAAATGCATCCAAGCTGCTCCGGTCTGCCTCCTGTGGTGAATCGTGGAACAGCAGCACTGAGGCTGTGTGTGTGTGTGTGTGTGTGTGTGTGTGTGTGTGTGTGTGTGTGTGTGTGTGTGTGTGTGTCTCTCTCTCTCTCTCTCTCTCTCTCTGTCTCATACGCACTGTCACTGCCCATCCATCTGTTTCTCGTTGGACGTCTCTGCCCCGATTGGAATCTCCAGACTGCTTGCTTCCCCGTTGCCTGTGTTGTGTTCAGCCACTGCGCCCGATCTAAAAATGCCACTGTGCACGTGACATGTAATAAAAGTGAAGCACATTGATCAGGTCACCTCCTGCCACTGCCTCTGCCCTGTGCAACGCTGCCTTCTCTCACTCGACTGCGTTAGCTTTCTTGTGCGGCCAACACTCCCACAGCAGTGAGTACCTACACCCTGCACGTCTTTTTAAAGGGTGGTAATTGGATTAGTTCCTAATGCACTTAATTTAAATGCTGTTTTGAATTACTTAGAAGTACAGCAGGCATTCACAGGCATGTCACCATGGGTCTGATTCTCCACCCAAACCCTTGCAGATAGGAATGGAGCAGCTTGTTGTAAGCCATCTATTTTATGTCATTCATCATCGTAAAATGATTGGCAATGTCGATTTGTTTGTAAAACATTGAAATGGAAAGACGAATATTTTCCTACTTGTTGCAAACATAGAACATTGAACAGCACAGGAACAGGCCTTTCAGCCCCCAATGTCCATTGTTAAAGTAATGCCAAGCTAAACTAATCCTCTGCCTGCACTTGATGCATAAAAAGGGCCTGTCGCACTTGGGCGTCATTTGCGCGTCACGCAGGTGGCACGCAAAGATTTTGTGAATCCCAAAATCCTCGGGCTCCGCGCGCGACCGCCGTCACTGCCTACATCACCACGCACCGTACGCGCGTAATGCACGCCATGCGCGCATCATGTGTTGTGCGTCGTGACGAATAAATGATGTCGCGTAAATGACGTGCAAATGACGCCCAAGTGGGACAGGCCTTTAACTCTCCATTCCCTGCATATCCGTGTGCTTCTCCAAAAGCATTTTAAACGATACAATCATATCTGCTTCCACCACCATCACCAGCAGCGCGTTCCAGGGACCCACCATGTAGAAACATTTGCCCTGTACATTTCCTTTAAACTTTGTCCCTCTCACCTGAAAGCTATCTTTCTGCGGACTGGATAGCACACAACAAAAGCGTTTCACGTGACAACAAACAAACTTATACTAAGCTCTCGTCTTTGACATTTCCACTGGGAAAAATGTACCGTTTTCCCTACCTCTGCCTCCCATCATTCGAAATACCTCTACCTGGTCTCCTCTCCCCCCCCTCCCACCAAAACTTTGATGTTCCAGAGGGGCGGATAATGGGAGAGTTTTCAACCAAGTCCAGGGTGGCTGCAATTGTGGGGAAGGATATGAGATGGGAGGAAAATAAAATGGTGATGTTTCCTTGTGCACCGAGATCCACTTGCAGAGACCTTGGCTAAAGACTGGCATCAGGATACTTATCATTGCTACAGATTCTCTGCATGCAGACACATCCAGGATTTGAAAGCAAACATGAACATTTGGACATCTTGGACAGCTTCATGGATGGGAAAGGTTTGGATGGATATGAGGCAAATGTGGGCAAATGGGACTAACTTAGTTGGGGTGTGTTGGTCAGCATGGATGAACTTCCGTTTGTTTCCGTGCTAGACCCGTGTTCTCTTTCTGTGTTTTGCTCTGGGCTTTTCTCCCATTGGGTTTATTTCTCCCCCCACCCCCTCGCCCTCCCTCCTCACCTCTACTTTCACACTGAAGAAAAGTTCCGATTCAAAACACCACCGATTCTTTTTCTCCACAGATGCTGCCTGACCCACTGAATTACTCCAGCACTTTGTGTCTATCTTCGGTATAAAACTGTATCTGAACTTCCTTCCTACACATTCTCTTTCCTTGCTGTATGACTATGACTTTATGACTGTGCTGATAGGTTGCTGATATCCATTAGGATGTTAGGATTTGGGTTTTCTTATCATCCTAATTAAAAGGTGGGAAGATTATCTGCCGGTAAGGTTCATATTTGAGTTTTAGTTGGGCTGCAATCATCTGCAGCTCGGAGTGTCTGTGGTCTGGCAGGACTGGAAGATGGTCCGTTTGCCAAAGGGAACTGTCTCAGGCACTTCAAAACCTGATGTGACACCATGTGTGAATTAAGGCAGATATTCCAAAGCTTGGTCAAAGGGGAAGGCTCTGAGTGTCTTAAGGCTGGCAAGAAAATTAAAGAGAGAGGACACTGGTGAGGCTGCACTTAAGAGTATTAAGAATTCAAATGTGGCTACCTTGCTATAGGAAGGATGTAGTTAAGCTGGAAAGTGCAGAGAAGATTTACAAGGATGTTGAGGGCCTGGGCTACAGGGAGAGGTTGGGCAGGCTAGGACTTTATTCCATGGAACGCAGGAGGCTGAGGGTGATTGTATAGAGGTGTACGAGATCAGGAGGGGAATAGATAGGGTGAATGCACAGAAATTTTTATCCAGAATCTTTTACCCAGAATTGGGGAATGAAGAAACAGAGGGCATAGATTTAAGATGAGATTAGAAAGATGTGATTGGATCCCGAGCAGCAACTTTTCTCACATAGAGGGATGTGGCTATATGGAACCAGCTGACAGAGGAGGTAGTTGAGACAATATTTTAAAGACATTTGGACAGGTATATGGGTAGGATAGGTTTAGAACAAGGGTTCCCAACATGGGGTAAATTTACTCTACCCAGGGGGTATATTTGTTGATTCTGGATTTGTACATATTTTTGCTCATTGATGGACTGTGTTTGGTTCTGGTATATATACCGGTATCTGTTCATCATTAGTTGTTCATAAATAAGTGAAATAACATTGTTACGTGCTATTAAATTTGCCAGTGGTAAACGGGACGAAAAAGGTCGGGAACCCCTGGTTTAGAGGGAGTCGAAGGATCTCGGCCCGAAACGTCACCTATTCCTTCTATCCAGAGATGCTGCCTGTCCGGCTGAGTTACTCCAGCATTTTGTGTCTATCTAAGGTTTAGAGGGGTATGGGCCAAAGGCGGGCAGGTGGGACGAGCGTAGATGGGGCATCTTGGTTGGCGTGGGCAAGGTGCATGGAAGAGCCCGGTTCCGTGCTGTACGACTCAATGACTCTAATACGCAACGTGCATTAACTGCGAGGATCAGAACGGATTGAGGGATGTCGGTGTATGTCATTTGCTTCCAGATCTAACCCATACTTTCTGAAATCATACCATATTTTAAATATGTTACATTTTTTAAATAAAACAAATTTATCTCATTTTAATAGAGGTCCTCGGTGTACAGGGACTGATTCTTTTTTTTATAAGGAGAAAGGTAATTGATTCATTCAGTTGATTCTAGGAAGTGTTATATGTAATTAAAGGTTAAACACTCAGTAGAATGAAAATAATTGAAATGAAATAGCAATAGAAATTTAAATTAGGCAGCCTAGCAGTGCCTTTCTTTAACAGTGTAAGTAGTGGCACTGATCTCCAAGATTTTAGCTTAGTAAATTCGTGGTTGTAGCTGATGTCAAATGGGGCAAAGATTTCGGGAGAATTTCTTCACATTCTATAAAATCCTGTATAAAATCATGAGAGGAATAGATCGGGTAGACGCACAGAGTCTCTTGCCCAGGGTAGGTGAATCGAGGCCCAGAGGACATAGGCTTGAGGTGAAGGGGAAAAGATTTAATGGGGATCTGTGGAGTCACGTTTTCACACAAAGGGTGATGGGTGTGTGGAACAAGCTGCCAGAGGAGGTAGTTGAGGCAGGAACTATCCCAACGGTTAGACAGGTACATGGATAGGACAGGTTTGGAGGGATACGGCCCAAACGCAGGCAGGTGGGACTAGTATAGCTGGGCCATTGTTGGCCGGTGTGGGCAAGTTGGGCCGAAGGGCCTGCTTACACACTGTATCACTCGATGACTCTATGACCTTCATTGGGTAATGAAATGGCATGCAGGTCCTGAGGAACACTGTCATGCCATGAGGAACTTGTCCTGGTCGCGGGAGACCTGATAGAAGTTTACAAAAAGGGGAGAGGCATGGATAGGGTAGACATTCAGAACCTTTTCCCCAGGGTGGAAATATCAAATGGAGACACAAGGCACACTGACTGTAGAAGGGTCCCAACCTGAAACGTTGCCTATCCATGTCCTCCAGAGGTGCTGCCTGACCCGCTGATCCACTCCAACACTTTGTGCTCTGTGGAAATATCAAAGATCAGTGGGCACAGCTTTAAGGTGAGAGGGCAAACGTTTAAAGGTGCTATGAGGGGCAAGTGTTTTACCCTAGAGGGTGGTGTTTACCTGGAACACGCTGCCATGTGTGGTGGTGGAGGCAGATACGATAGTGGCATTTAAGAGGCTCTGAGATGAGTGCATGGGGAATGGAGGGATGTGGATCACGTGCAGGCAGAGTAGGTTAATTGGCCTCTGAAAATTGATCCTAGTGTGTAGTGGATGTGAAAGTGGGATAACATAGAACTCGTGTGAACGGGTGATCGATGGTCGGCGCGGACTCGGTGGGCCAGAGGGCCTGTTTCAATGCTGTATCTCTAAAACTAAAACTAAGAACATGGCTTAATGGAGACTCCATGGGAAGTGTACTGGATATTGACACACTGCATTATTATCAACAGAGAGGTCCCTTTATCCTGATCCATACCAACCGTGGAGAACCAGAGACTCAGCTGCTAGTGTGTATGCTTCCCAATAGGCACTACCAGGCACTAAGCACGCCTGAATACCTATGAGAGGAATGGATAGGGTGAATGCAAAGAGTATTTAACCCAGGGTAGAGGAATAGGAACCTGAGGGCAACCTTTTCACACAGAGGGAGGTGCGTATGTGGACCAAGGTGCCAGAGGAGATAGCTGAAGCAGGTGCTATAACAGCATATAAACAACATTTGATACAGAGGACATGATACAGAGGAGGTAGTTGAGGCAACATGTTCAAGATATTTGGGCAGGTACATGGTAAGGGGAGGATTGGAGGGATATGGGTCAAAGGTGGGCAAAAGGGATTAGCTCAGATGGGGTATCTTGGTCAGCACGGGCGAGTTGGACCAAAGGGCCTGTTTGTGCTGTATGACTCTAACTGGCCACATAGGTTGTAGTATCTCGGTGCTGGTGAAGGCTCTGGTCGTTTGGTAGAACATTGTTATGACGCATATATACTTCATCAGTTCACCAACCTCCACACGAGACAGGCAAAGAACCTGCCCTCCCTTCTCCTTTCCCCGAGCTAATGCCAACACAACACTTGCCTGGGACTAACATTAGACACAAAAAGCTGGAGTAACTCAGCGGGCCAGGCAGCATCTGTGGAGAAGTTCTCCTCCTCTCTCCAACGAGAGATCTGCAACACCCTGCCTCGCTGCACTCCCCTGTGTGATTCCTTTTCTGCCTGTCCCGCTGAGTTACTCCAGCTTTTTGTGCCTATCTTCGATGTAAACCAGCATCTGCAGTCCCTTCCCACGCAACATGCATGGGATTGCTCTTTCTGCAGCAGCAAGAGGGAGTAATGCTGATGGTAAGTGCAGGAGTTAATTAGCTGCTCCTCCAGAGTCTATCAATAATAGATCTGGCTGAGTTTGTTGATTAGCAGGCACGGTGGGTGGGCAGTCTCTCGGTCGACAGTGTGATTGATTGCTAATTGCTCCAGCTTTCCTAACATTTCCTTAAAGCAAATTAAAGCGCCTTTTCCTCCCCCTGCCTCCTGTAAATTAACAAGGTAAACAGCAGCATGCCGTACAGGGCTGTCTGCTTGCCTAATGGTATAGTCCGTGGGCAGCGTTTGGTGTGCGCTCTGGGGCAAAGGATGGCATCCGTAGGGAATGAGCGATGGGAAGATTGGAGGGAAAGAATTGCACTCTCACCTTCAGGCCTGGTCTGTGTGGGAAAGAACTGCAGATGCTGATTTAAATCGAAGGTAGACACAAAATGCTGGAGTAACTCAGCGGGACAGGCAGCATCTCTGGAGAGAAGGAATGGGTGATGTTTCGGGTTGAGACCCTACCAGGCAACTACATTTAAAGTAGCTCTTTCTTCCCAATAACCCTTTCTGGCTTAAGTCCTCCCTCCACCACCTCCAGTTTAAATTCCATTTGGAATATTTTGGAGGACCAAGAAACCAAGAACCAAGAAGACCCTTCTTCGGACCCGAGAACGGTCTCGACCCGAAACGTCACCCATTCCTTCTCTCCTGAGATGATGCTGCCTGTCCCGCTGAGTTACTGCAGCATTTTGTGTCTACCTTCAGGCCTGGTCTAACTGAATCACGGTGTCGAGGCTATTGGCCCTACTTGCATTGGCCACACTGGGCGAAAAAAAACAGTCACTTACTGTATTAACTCCTCTGTGTCAAGAGTTTGCTTTCAGGGAGATCCTTAACGAGGCACATTCAAAATGTCTACATGCATTTTGTTTGCAGTTCATCAGAGTCTAGACAGGTTGAATTATTTATAAAGCCCCTTAAAAGCCATTGACATGGTGATCTTATAGAGGTGTATGAAATCCACATGATCTTATAGAGGTGTATAAAGCCAGGTGATCTTATAGAGGTGTATAAAGTCACGTGATCTTCTAGAGGTGTATAAATTCAGGTGGTTTAATACAGGTGTATAAATTCAGGTGAACATAGAGGTGGATAAATTCAAGTGATCTTATAGAGGTGTATAAATGCAAGCCATCCTAGGGGCATGTGTATAATCTGGGGAAGGGTTTTGGCCCGAAACGTTGCCTATTTCCTTCGCTCCATAGATGCTGCTGGACCTGCTGAGTTTCTCCAGCATTTTTGTGTATCTTCGATGTTCCAGCATCTGCAGTTCCTTCTTAAACACATATAGAATCACATGATCTTACACAGGGGTATACCATCTAGTGATTTTATAGATGTGTATAACATCATGAGGGGAATAGCTAAGGTGAACAGTCTTTTTCTCCAGGGTAGGGGAATTAATAACCAGGTTTAAGTTGGGAGGAGAAAAACTTAATGGGAACCTGAGGGGTAACATTTTCACACAGAGAGCGGTGGGCATATGGAACAAACTGCCAGAAGAGGGAGTTGAGGCAGATACAATAACAACATTTAAAAGCCACTTAAAAGAGTGGGCAGGTGCACGAGGGTTTTGGGCCTTGCATGGGCAAATTGGACTAGCTTAGATGGGGCATCTTGGTCAGTGTGGATGGGTTGGGATGAAGGGACAGTGTCCATGATGTATGACTCTGTGACTCTATGACTTATTACAGCATAGCAAATCAAATGGCTTTAAATGGGGTCTTCTCAGGAAGATTTCTGCCCACTCTTGCAAACAATGTAAAGTATGTTATCTGGAATGAAACTAGTTATTTAAAGGAAAATAAACTGAAGTGTAGCAGAGTGTATTGTTCATAACCCTCGAACATTGCCAGGAACTCTGGCAATAAATGCCAGCCTTGCCCTCGATGTAGAACTTCCATGAAGGAATAAGTAAAAGAAGGTGGACAAAAAAAGCTGGAGAAACTCAGCGGGACAGGCGGCATCTCTGGAGAGAAGGAATGGATGACGTTTCGGGTCGAGACCCTTCGGGTCGAGACCCTTCAGGACGACAGATGGCACAATGGGCTAAGTGTTCGACTGGCAACCGGAAGGTAGCCGGTTCGAATCCCGCTTGGAGTGCATACTGTCGTTGTGTCCTTGGGCAAGACACTTCACCCACCTTTGCCTGTGTGTGAATGTGTGTGAGTGATTGGTGGTGGTCGGAGGGCCCGTAGGCGCAGATTGGCAGCCACGCTTCCGTCAGTCTGCCCCAGGGCAGCTGTGGCTACAGAAGTAGCTTACCACCACCGAGTGTGACTGAGGAGTGAATGAATAATGCGATGTAAAGTGCCTTGAGTATTAGAAAGGCGCTATATAAATCCCATCCATTATTCTTCAGATAAAAATATCTTAAATAAAAATATCTATAAGTACTTCTGAATTGTCGTGTGAAAGATTGACAATTAATTTATGCACGGTGAGGTCTGGAATGTGACAGTGGCCCTGGATTATTTAGTTTAGTGACATTGATGGATGAATAACATCACAACTATTGCCTCCCCACTTCCCTGAAATAGTACCATACGATCTTTCACATCCTCCTGAGAAAGCCTGAGGCTTTATTGTTGCATCCAAAAGGCAACACCTTTGACTATCACACCATCTGTAGAGCATTGGAATTTGTGCCCCTATTTATAAACCCAATGTAAAGTCTCGGCTCATTTGTATAAATGGCCTTAGCACCATGCCAGTTATACCATTGAACCTTGAGCCTCCTGGTCCCTGTGACTGGGTTATCTCAACTGCGGAGGGCTTGGGCAGGCCCTGACCACGAGGAACAGTGGAGGAAGAGACTGACTTTGGTGCCTTCCCACACAGTGGGAAACTTTGATTCTGCTGTGTGGGGATGTTTTATGTTAAATTCTATAGTGTGTGTTCTTTATACCCTTTCTGGCTTAATCCCTCCCTTCACCACCTCCAGTTTAAATTCCAGTTGGAATATTTTGGAGGACCCAAGAACCAAGAACCAAGAACCAAGAACCCTCTACTCCATGGTGCAACTTCCTCCAGAATTGAGCTTCACGGGTCTGAAGAAGGTGTCTCGACCTGAAACGTCACCCATTCCCTCTCGCCAGAGATGCTGCCAGTCCCGCATAGTTACTCCAGCTTTTTGTTACTCCAACTTCACAGGAACAAGGTAAATAAATATAAATTCTCTTCAAGAAGACCTTCGCTTCGAAAGCAATCGATTTAACTTATCAGCGCTAAGGATTATTTCAAGTGTGCTCTCGTAGTTTTGTTCGGATGAAAGGAGGTGCCAGACGACCGGTTGCCGGAAAATTGGTGGTGAACCTGTATCACAATTCCACCCTGATCTAAGGATCAATGAATGATTAAAGGATATCCAATGGAAAGAGGCCATTTGGTTGCATCCATGAACAAGAGTGTTTCACTGTCACTATTGGCAATGATCAATGAAACATAGAAACATAGAAGCTAGGTGCAGGAGGAGGCCATTCGGCCCTTCGAGCCAGCACCGCCATTCGTTGTGATCATGGCTGATCGTCCCCTATCAATAACCCGTGCCTGCCTTCTCCCCATATCTCTTGACTCCACTAGCCCCTAGAGCTCTATCTAACTCTCTCTTAAATCCATCCAGTGACTTGGCCTCCACTGCCCTCTGTGGCAGGGAATTTCACAAATTCACAACTCTCTGGGTGAAAAAGTTTTTTCTCACCTCAGTCATAAATGGCTTACCCTTCATTCTAAGACTGTGGCCCCTGGTTCTGGACTCGCCCAACATTGGGAACATTTTTCCTGCATCTAGCTTGTCCAGTCCTTTTATAATTTTATCTGGTTCTATAAGATCCCTCCTCATCCTTCTAAACTCCAGTGAATGAAATTGCTGTAGGCCTAGGCTTATTATTACAGTAAACCTTCGCAATAACGGACCTCTATAGAATGGATTTAGGTTACAGCCTGTGCTGTCAACTCCAGTAAAATGCAATCAAGCCGGACTCAAGTTGAATAAGTGGAGCAAAGGGAAAGATATAGGGTGAAGATATTCCTACTTGCAGCAATTTAACAAGTGCAAATGTATAGACCATCTCCACACCTTTGGTTGGACAATGGAAACATAAGTCACATGGAACTGCAGATGCTGGAAACTTGAGCAAAACACAAAGTGCTGGAGTAATTCAGTGGGGAGGGAATGGATAGGCGAAGTTTTGGGTCAAGACAGATGGGAACATAAGGTTAGTTTTGCCCAGATTTTAACTAGGAAATATAAATCTTGGAGCATGGAGAGAATTCTGCTCCATGGTAATATTCTGGTGGCCACGGGCTTTATTGGCCTTCACAGCTTCAGGTTGCTCGGTGACACACTGAGAAGCAGACTACGCCTGATGCCCACACTGCAGAAAGGTCAACGCCTCCGGAAATGGGTGGAGGAAATCAGTGAAGAAAATAGCGATGCAGTTTTGCAAAATTTGCAAACGGTTCTTGGCAAGTTGTGCAGGACCGTGTCAGGGACACGAATGTTGTCCGGTTTTTGCCTCTGTTGGCAGGACCAGGGGTCAGGGAAGCAGCTCAACTGAAGAGCGTTGGGGATTAGCTGTTCTGTTACCAAGCTGTGTTTGCCGAGTTCAGTCACGCAACTTTACAATGTCTCAGTGGTCCTCTCCGAAATCAAACAGATTACTCACCACATTATAAAGGGGAGCTTAAGATCATTCTACATAATTAAACGTCGCAGTTAATGGGATTTTGACTGAGCAGATGCAACAATTTAAGTTTGTTTTGGAGGTAAATTACTTGACGTTAGTCCAGTAAATACAGACTCTAATTGTAAAGGAGCAAGGTTGGAGGGAGATGTGATCCATTCACCAGGACGTACATGACAGGACTTCCATCCGGTTGCTGGGCCAGCAAATAGTTATTAAGTCCAGGGATGAACAATTGACAGCCAGGGCTCTTGCTCAGTCCCCAGGCTATGGGAAGACAGCTAGTTACAACCATCAATAGAGAGAAGTTTACTGAGAGAGTGGTGGGTGCTTGAAATGCACTGCCAATGGTGGTGGTGGTGGAGGCAGACACGATAGTGGCTGATGAGGCTATTAGATAGGCACATGGATGCCCAGAGATTGGAGGGATATGCTTCACATGCAGGCAGAGGTGATTACTTTACCCTGCCATAATTTTGGCACAGACTGGGTGGCACAGTGGCGCAGGGGTAGAGTTGCTGCCTTACAGCGCTTGCAGTGCCAGAGACCCGGATTGGATCCCGACTACAGGTGCTGTCTGTACGGAGTTTGCAGGTTCTCCATTGACCGCATGGGTTTCCTCCGAGATCTTCAGTTTCCTTCCTCACTCCAAAGACACACGGGTTTGCAGGGTTTGCACGTGTATGTATAAATTGTCCCTAGTATGTGTAGGATAGCGTTAACTTGTGGGGATCGCTGGTTAGTGCGGACTCGGTGTTTCTGCGCTGTATGTCTAAGCTAAACTAAACATTGTGGGCCATAGGGCCTGTTCCTGTACTGTACTTGTCTATGTGTAGGAAAGAACTGCAGATGCTGGTTTAAATCGAAGAAGACACAAAATGCTGGAGTAACTCAGCTGGACAGGCAGGATCTCTGGAGAGAAGTAATGGATGACGTTTTGGATCGAGACCCTTCTTCAGGCTGATCTGAAGAATCTGAATCTGAATCTGATCTGAACTGACAGAACAATCTGATGAAGTACATCAACCCGAAACATGACCCATTCCTTCCCTCCAGAGATGCTGCCTGTCCCGCTGAGTTACTCCAGCATTTTTCGTCTATCGGTACTGCTCTACGTTCGATAGCGCTGATGGTTTAGTGTCCTTCGTGCGATCACTGAAGACGCAGCAGCGAAGGGGTTATGTTTGCTGCTTTTGCAGCTCTCATCACCTGACACATATCAACCCTGACTCACCTGTACATTTGTGCAGTTATTGCCTCTGGTGAGACAGGAGCTCTCGTCAGGAGATGGTGATTCACAATCCTCGCTGCAGACAACAGATGAGATTGTTTGTGACAGATGCTTTCGGTAATGTTCCTCTCATTCCTCCTTCACACGATGAGGACTTCTCGAGAAATCTGACATGCATTCCAGCCCATTTGAAGCACTGTATCTCTGCGGCAAGTTTGCAGCCATTATCTTTAATTTTCGTCAGCTGCGGAAAGGGCTCGGGTTGGAGATGTGGACCAGCACTCTGCAAATTAATTCTTAACCAACACCTCGGAGGGAATTGTTTGTTTTGAACGGGATCAGAATTTGCCATGAAACCCATAAGTCTGATTAAAGTTACACAAGGTTGTGAAGCCTTAATTAACAAAGAACTCCTATTAATCCTACAATTATTTTCTATGGCATGAAAATTAATCATGCACATCCTACGCATACGCTTTGATGGGTGCCATTGCAACCCACCCATCATCCCTTTCTATTGTTTGATTCCTTCTTTTGCTCAGCATTCATTTCTTCTGTAGAAGGGTCCCGACCCAAAATGTCACCTATCCACATTCTCCAGGGGTGGCTTGCCTTGGATTAACCTGAATGGAGCCACAAAGTGCTGGAGGAACTTAGTGGTTCTGGAGTGGCTCTCGTCACCTATCCAACGTCTCTGAAGGATCCCGCCCTGAAACATAGAAACATAGGTGCTGGAGAAGGCCATTAGTCCCTTCGAGCCAGCACCGCCATTCAATATGATCATGGCTGATCATCCAAAATCAGTACCCCGTTCCTGCTTTCTACCCATATCCCTTGATTCCTTTAGCCTTAAGCTAAATCTAACTATCACCTAACTATCACCGATCCATTTTCTCCAGAGATGCCACCTGACCTGTTGAGTTATTCCAGCACTTTGTGTCTTTCCCTGGTCAACCAACACCTGCAGTTCCTTGTTTTGACACCCATTTCTCCTTCCTGCTTCACTGGTGGCTTTTTCATCCAAGATCCATGACTAACTAATCACTGTTTAGTGCTAGCACATTTACCTCTGAGTTAAAAAAAGTATGGATTCAAGTTCCATTTCAGGGACCTGGGCACATCAGCTGGCACAGAGAGTGAATTGTGCTGTTGGAAATTCTACGTTTGGTTATGAGGCCAGATACTCTCAAGTGGATATAAAAGATCTCATGGCACTTTTCCACTCACATTTATCTCTCACGCAATGCCTCAAAATAACCTGCTGACTAATTCATTGTTCATGGGACTTTTCTTTATTTTTCTTTCTTTCTCTTCACTCTCTCTCTCTATCTCTCTCTCTCACTTTCTTTCTATCCTTTGGGTGGCACAGTGGCGCAGTGGTAGATTTGGTGCCTTACAGAGCCAGAGACTCGGGTTTGATCCTGACTAGGGGTGATGTCTGTACGGAGTTTGAACTTTCTCCCTGTGACCCGTGGGTTTTCTCTGGGTAGGTTTTCTTGTTTAATTGGCTTCTGTAAAATTTTCCCTAAGGGTGTAGGATAGTGCTTGTGTACAGGGTGATTGCTGGTCAACATGGACTCGGTGGGCCGAAGGGCCTGTTTCCATGCTGTATCTCTAAAGTCTGAAGTCCAAAGTGAGACTTGGACCGGGAACCCTGAAATTGTAAAGGCCCTGTCCCACTTTCCCGAGCTACTCACGAACTCTCCCGAGTTTTCCCCTTGATTAGAACTCGGAGAATTCCGGTAATAGCCGTTTGCAGGTACTCGGGGCTATTTTTGTAACTCGTGGACATTTTTCAACATGTTGAAAAAACGTCCCGACTTACCTGATGCCCCGAGTTCCTACGGCTGGCATTACGAGCCGCTACGAAACATCTACGGACTCCATCGTGCTCCTACGAGCTCGCTACCGACATTCCCCGACATTCCCCGAGTTCGTGAGTAACTCGGGAAAGTGGGACAGGGCCTTAATAAGATTCCCAATCTTGCTGTCTTCTAGGTGAGAGAATTATGGTTAGTATTATGAAGTGATTCAGGAGCCTGCTGGTTGCTGGGAAGAAGCTGTCCTTGAACCTGATGGTCATGGTTTTCAAGCTCCTGTGCCTCCTTGCATCTTGTATGCAAGATGACGCTCCCATCTTGCATCTGCTAGCTGCAGGATAGAAGCATGGCCAGGGTAGTGTGGGTCATGTATGTCATTAACTGCCTTCCTGAGGATCTCGATCTCCCTCCTGTATTCTCGTTCATCATTACTTGTTATTCTACTGCCCACTGTCACGTCGGAGATAGGGTTAAGCCACTTGTGCCTCCAGCTCCCTTTCCTTGTCAGTAAAACCATGGCGGATCAGTATCTTAGCTCCATCTACCTGCTCCTCACCTGAAACCTTTATGACCTTTGTTTTGCAAAAAATCTGTCAATCCCCATCTTGATAAACATTCAATTATCTTGCCTCATCAGCGTTCTGGGTGACACATTTCCAGTTTCACATCTTTTTCTGCTGTGTCATAGACCAACATCACACATGAATTATCTTGCAACATTTCATCCAATACCTCTTCCAAGATCCTGTCACAAGGAATTTATTTCCGCCCCAAGTAAATTAATGGCATAATATTGTATTGTGCAATTTTTGCCTGACTTTACATTTCTTGGGAGAATTGTCAGTGCTCACCTTGGTCAGCTGTACACGACTAATTAGAAGCAGTTCCTACACTGATAAATAATGGATCCCTTAAAATGGCCAGTGGCCATTGTTATGCCAAATTAATATTGTGTGTCCCGCCTAATGGATTATTCTGCATCTATGACCGTCATTGGAAATGCTAAAAAGCAACAAAAAATGACACACTAAATATTATCAATGAATTAATGCAATAAAAATTTAGGTTTCGATTTATTATTGTCATCTGCCCAATGGGAGCAGTGGGAAGAATGAATGAGCGTGGTGGGACAAGTCTTTGATAACGTTGGCAGCTTTTCCGAGGCAGCGTGAAGTGTAGATGGGGGTAGATGGTGGGGAGTCTGGTCTGTGTGAAGGACGGGGTCACATCTAAAACTCTCTGCAGTTTATTGTGGACTTGGGCAGAGCTTGAGACTTTAGACTTTAAAGATACAGCGCAGAACCAGGTCCTATGGCCCACTGTGTTTGCGCCAACCAGCCTGTTCAATTTACAATTTTACTAAAGCCAATTAACCTACAAACCTGCATGTGTGTGGAGAGTGGCAGGAAAGCGGAGCACCCGTGGAAAACCAAAAGCAACCTATGATCAGAAGAAAAGTTTAACTTTACATCCAGCTAAGCACGAATGATGCTATTTCCCACAACCTGGTGTTGCCATGTAAGGGTAGGTGTCACATGTACTGAGGTACAGTGCAACGCTTTGTTTTGCAAGCTATCCAATCAAATCAGATAATACATACCTGGATACAATCAAGGCCAATTGTAGTGTGTTTGAGTACATCTGTAGGAAGCGAGATTGTGACCAGGGCGAATGTAACTTACTATTTCGACCAAAATGTAGAAACAAACAACTGCAAATGCTGGTTTATACCAAAGATAGACACAAAGTAATAAGGGTTTAGTAATGCAGGTTTGGTTTGATTAGTAAGGGCATCAGGAGTTACGGGGAGAAGGATAGGAGAACGAAGTTGAGAGGGAAAGGTAGATCTGCCATGATTCATTGGCGGAGTAGACTTGGAATGGAATGAAATACTTTATTGTCACATGTGACTTGGCACAGTGAAGTTCTTTGCTTGCATACACAATATACAATAGTGTACACGTATACAAATAGTGACCAGTTGCGGTGCTGACAAAGTTACAAAGCACGCCAGCTCCTCCTTTTGTGCTCCCCCCCCCCATCGGTTCCCCCACGCCGGGTCTCCATTGTCCTTTGTCCCTCTTCCCCCTTATTGTCCATGATTCTCCCCCCACTTCCCTCATGGTGGTCCCCCCAAACCAGGTCCTCCATTGATCTTCCCCCCCCCCCCCCCCCCCCCCCCCTCTTGATGGGCCAAATGGTCTAATTCTGCTTTGATTATGAACATGAACAAAGTGCTGGAGTAACTCAGTGGAAGGCAACATCTCTAGAGTTTGAAGAAGAGTCCTGACCCAAAATATCACCTATCCTTATCCAGAGATGTTGCCTGACCCGTTGATTTACGCCAGTACTTCCTATCTACATTTTTACCAATATGGTCCTAACACAAATGGGCCTGTCCGACTTAGGCAATTTTTCAGGCGACTGCCGGTGACTGTCAGAGTGGAACACACACACACACACACACACACACACACACACACACACACACACACACACACACACACACACACGCACACACACACACACACACACACACACACACACACACACACACACACACACACACACACACACACACACACACACACACACACACACACACTGCTTACATCACCAGCCTGTTATGTAGGCGGGGGACAGGGCAAGCGGGGGAGCGCTGTCTGAGTGAAATTTACACGGTGCAAAGTCAATGTGATACAGACACACACCGCGATGAACAGGAAGGTTGGCGCTGTAATCAAGACGGTGAAAGCACAGTGTATGGGAAGGGTCATGTAAGTCCTTTAAAAGAGGAGGAGGGGGGAAGGGGGGGGAGGGGGAGAGGGGGAGAAGGGGAGAAAAGGAGCGGAGACAACCTTTCAGAAGCCACTTGGCTGTGGAGCTCGGCAGACATTTAACATTACCGCTCGGTTATCCTAGGTTCTGAAAACTACTGCTTACGTTTTTTTTCCCAATGAAATTCACCGGTCAGCACCGGCTACAACCTACGAGAACTTACGACAACCTTCGACCTCCTGGCGACCCACTACCACTGCACGAGAATTCTTGCAACGTTTAAAAATTCGCGGCGACCATGATGAGGCCGCGACTAGTTCCCAGAATGTGGGACGACCATGAAGGCGACAACCCGGCAACCACCCAGCAACCACCCGGCAACCACCCGGCAACCACCCGGCAACCACCCGGCAACCACCCGGCAACCACGTGGCAACCACATAGTCTCCTGCAGTCGCCTAAAAAGTTGGTTAAGTGGGACAGGCCAATAACATTGCAGTTTTAACCAATTTGTTTTGACCCACTTTCCTACCAGCACATCAGACTGGCCAATTTGCACTATTAGGTTGGGATAGCTTAATGATGAAGTTCCTCAGCTTGTACCTGCTGACCTCCACAAATGACATAGAGTTACGTACATGAATCCGACCATAGCATGTATGTTAAACTCAATTACTTCAATAAATCTGGAATAGTTAGCCACTGTCAGCAATGGCGATCATGAAACCATTGCCACTTGATCGCTGCTATATCTTCTCTTTTGTTTCCTCTCTGCATGTTCGCTGTGAGCAAAGGGAGATGCGAGTAGAAGCCAACATGGTGATGACGTGGAGTCTGAGTGCTGGTGACATGACTTGGTGGATGGAGCACATCAGATCCTTCTGTTCCCACGGGAAGACTGCGTTGTAGCCCTTGGCTAAGATCAGGTGATTTAGTTCAGGATGAGGAGAGAGATGGCAAGTTTACCTGAACTGCCTACCTCAGAACCGCAGCTGAAACATCACCACATGATATCTGTGAGTGCTGTGCCTCTGATGGATCTGTGCTGACAGACCAGCTCCTCATCACTGTGGAAAACACACCTATGTGCTACTGTCGTGAGGGACGACAAACCTGTCGGACGTGTAGGAAGGAGGCCATTTGAATTGATCACGCTGCAAATTAATTACATTTCCGTTTTAGCCCCAGGGTGAATAACTTTGCCAAGAAGTGCAAACACTTTTTTCCTGAAACCTTGTGCAACCGTAGCCGTGATATATTCCTCGACACAGGTGAGTGACTTGTAAACGGTGAATGCGGTGAAGGTGTGCCGGAAACTAAGACTCATCTTCTCACTTCAACCTCAATTAAATCAGGCATGGCTGCTTGAGTAGGACAGGGTGGACTTCCCTGCTCTTGCTCTTCACTTGAAAGGGAGAGTAATGCCCCCGTCCCACTTAGGAAACCTGAACTGAAACCTCTGGAGACTTTGCGCCCCACCCAAGGTTCCCGTGCGGTTCCCGGAGGTTGCAGGTGGTTTCCGGAGGTTGTAGGTAGTGGAAGCAGGTAGGGAGACTGACAAAAACCTCCGGGAACTGCACGGAAACCTTGGGTGGGGTGCAACGTCTCCAGAGGTTTCCGTTCAGGTTTCCTAAGTGGGACAGGGGCATTAGAGGGCTCCTCATGGAGAGGAAGAGGACCCGTTGATTGCCAGTCTAACTGGAAGATGGGATGTTACTGGGATGGGGGGGGGGGGGGGGGGGGGGGTGATAGATGACTACAGCATTGAGCATGATAGTATCTGGTCACAACAGCCATTAAATGGATTTCTACATGCCAAGAGTACAGGAAGAAACAGGCCCATGCAGCATGAAAACAGGCCCTTCGGCCCATTATCCATGCTAACCAATATGGCATACTGGGCTAGTCCCATTTGCTTGCATTTGTCGTATAACCTTGTATACCCTTCCTATCCACATATCCACCCAAATGTCTTTTACACATTGTAATAGGAGGTTGAGCATGGTGTCAGGACAACAACTTCTCCCTCAATGTCAGCAAAATGAAGGACTGGTCATCTACATGAGGAAGTGGGTGGAGTACATGCCCCAGTTTGTATCAGTGGTGCTGAAGCGGAGATGGTTGAGAGCTTCAGGTCCCCAGGCATGAATATCACCAACAATTTGTCCTGGTCCAACCACATCAAGTCAAGTGAAGAGAGTTTATCGTCATGTGTCCCAGATAGGACAACAAAATTCTTGCTTGCTGCAGCACAACAGAATATTGTAAGCATAAATACAGAACAGTTCAGTTCAATATACACATAAATAAACAGATAAAGTGAAATAGGCTGTTATCTGTTTGTTGGCGAGTTTAATAGCCTGATGGCTTTGGGGAAGAAGCTGTTCCCGAACCTGGATGGAACATGTTTCATGGCTCCTATACCTTCTACCTGATGGTAGCGGAGAGATGCGTGCATTGATGCTGCGGCCAAGAAGGCATACCAACGCATCAATTTCTTCAGATGACTAAGGAAATTCATCATGTCTCCAATGACGCTGACCCAATTTGTCTGGATGTTCCATGGTGAGAATCCTATCGAGATGTATCACAGCTTAGTTTGCAACTGCTCTGCCCAAGACTGCAAGAAACTGCAGAGAGCCGAGGACACAACCCAGTCCATCACCCAAACCAGACTCTCCCCACCCACCCCCCACCCGCCACCATCAACTTCTATACTTCATGCTGCCTTGGGAAGGCAGCCAACATAATCAAGGATCTACAACCCCGTCAATCCTTCCTCATTATCCCATTGGGTAGGAGATACAAAAGCCTGAAAGCTGGTAGCACCAGATTCAAGAGCAGCTTCCTCCCCTCTGTTATCAGGCTACTGAACGTACCTCTCATATGCTGTGTAGGTATTCCTGATCTCTCAATCTATCTCAATAGACAATAGGTGCAGGAGTAGGCCATTCGACTTTTTCAATATGATCATGGCTGATCGTCCACAATCAGTACCCCGTTCCTGCCTTCTCACCATATCCCCTGACTCCGCTATCTTTAAGAGCTCTATGTGATTCTCTCTTGAAAGCATCCAGAGAATTGGTCTCCACAGCCTTCTGTGGCAGAGAATTCCACAGATTCACAACTCTCTGGGTGAAAAAGTTTTTCCTCATCTCCATTCTAAATGGCCTACCCCTTATTTTTAAACTGTAGCCTATGTTTCTGGATTCCCCCAACATTGGGAACATGTTTCCTGCCACTAGCATGTCCAATCCCTTAATAGTGTTATATGTTTCAATAAGATACCCTCTCATCCTTCTAAATTTCAGTATACAAGCCCAGCCACTCCATTCTTTCAACATATGACAGTCCCGCCATCCCGGGAATTAACCTTGTGAACCTATGCTGCACTCCCACAATAGCAAGAATGTCCTTCCTCAAATTTGGAGACCAAAACTGCACACAATACTCCAGGTGTGGTCTCACTAGGGCCCTGTACAACTGCAGAAGGGCCTCTTTGCTCCTATACTCAACTCCTCTTGTTATGAAGGCCAACATGCCGTTCACTTTCTTCACTGGCTGCTGTACCTGCATGCTTACTTTCAGTGACCGATGAACAAGGACCCCCAGATCCCGTTGTACTTCCCCTTTTCCCAAATTAACACCATTCAGATAATAATCTGCCTTCCTGTTTTCGCCACCGAAGTGGATAACCTCACATTTATCCACATTAAACTGCATCTGCCATGCATCAGCCCATCCACCGAACCTGTCCAAGTCACCCTGCATCCTCATAGCATCCTCGCTGCAGTCCTTGTGTAGGGGGGAACTGCAGATGCTGGTTTACACCGAAGATAGACAGAAAATGCTGGAGTGACTCAACAGGACAGGCAGCATCTCTGGATGGAAGGAATAGATGACTTTTCGGGTTGAGACCCTTCTTCAGTCAGAAAGGTGAACGTGTCTATCTTCATTGTAGTCCTTGCAGTTTTTCTGATTCAGTATTTCCTCTGTGCCCATAACACAATATTCTGCACAGTACAGTCAATTTGCTTTCTATTTTCATACCACCTGTTGTATTTATGTATAGTCTGATTTATCTCGATAACACACAAAAGAAATGTTTCCACTCCATCTCAATAACACTTCTCAATAACAATAAATCATTCATCTTCAATGGGCAAGACGGAAGGCAGACACAAGGAACTGCAGGTGCTGGACTCTTGAGTAAAACACATAGTGCTGGAGGAACTTAGCGGGTCAGATGGAAGGGAGAATGGATTCATCCAAGAGTGAGGTCCAGCTTCCTGAACTATTTCTTGCCAGACTCCATTCCCATATCCTGCCTTGCTTTCCATTGCTTTGCATTGGTGGCATCTTCAGCAGTCAGTGAAGTCGGGAACCTTCAGTTGATATGGACCTTCTTTGCCTCGCCTTACCATAGACAATAGACAATAGGTGCAGGAGTAGGCCATTCGGCCCTTCGAGCCAGCTCCGCCATTCACTGTGATCACGGCTGATCATCCACAAATCAGTACCCCGTTCCTGCCTTCTTGAGACCAAGGGACCAGAGAAGGGGGGGGGGGGGGTGCCAGGCAGACCCTACCTCACTGGCTAAGCACTGTCACGCTGCACACTTCAACAAGCCCAACCCTTCAATAAGGCCTGAGAGGAATAAACAAATGTAAATGTTTAACAATGGTTCTATCTGAGCACTTTATCTCCATATGACAGCGATGCCCCCTACTGGCCCGCTGGTGAATCAATGGAACCAAGTCATCCTACTATAGAACTTTAGCACAGGAGGCTGAGGGGTGATCTTACAGAGGGGTATAAAATCATCAGGGGAACAGATAGGATGAATGCACATCCCTTTACCAGGGTAGGGAATCAAGAACTTGTGGGCATAGGTTTAATGTGAGAGAGGAAGGATTTAATAGGAAGCTGAGGGGCACCTTTTTTCACATAGTGGTGGTGGGTATATGGAAGAGCTGCCAGAGGAGGTAATTGAGGAAGGTACTATAACAACATTTAAAAGACACTTGGACAGGTACTGGGATAGAAAAGGCTTAGAGGGGTATGGACCAAACATGGCTGAATGGACTTGCTGAGATGGTGCATCTTGTTCGGCATGGGCAAGTTGGGCCGAAGGGCCTGTTTCCATTCTATGTGACTCTCAGTCTGGCCAAGCAGAGCATGAAGTGATCATCGAGGGAAGGTGGATTTGTCATGTTCAATCATAGAGTGCTCGAACAGTAAAGGCAGATCCCAGTAAATGAGTGTTCAGAAGATGCACATTTTGACTGTCAAATTGCCTTAAGTTGATTAGGGTGATCTGTGGCGTTGCTATAATTGAACTTCACCCTGGGTTAATGAACGGTGGATGTGGAGAGGAGTCAGACCTCCCATTCCTGTCCAGTTGCCAACATGTGGATAGAGGAAACAAGGACCTCCAATGAAGTTCTGGCGTCATTCATCTCTGGAGGACATGGGTAGGCAATGCTTTCGGTCGGGCCACCTGATCAGACTGAATGCAGTGGGGGAGGGTGAAAGCTGGAAGAGAGGTGGGTGCGGTACCAAGCTTGGCAAGTGATAGGTGGATACAGGTGGGGGGGGGGGGCAGCCTTTATTGGCAGATGGGTGGCCAACGGCCAGATGAGGAGATTATAAAGGTGAGGAAAGAAGAGGAGTGAAAAGTTATGCTAGAGGAAGGGACAGAGGTGGAAGGGGGCGGTGATGGTGGTGGTGGTTGGGGGGGGGGGGGGGGGTGTAGTGTGGGGAGAGGAGGATGAGATAGTGGAGAAAATAGACGTGAATCCAGGTGAGTCACAGGGAAGAACGAGCAGGGGGTTAAGGGAGGAGGGTTGTCCCTAAAATTGGAGAATTCCCAGTTCACACCGTAAAGGAAGGAACTGCAGATGCTGGTCGGAAGAAGGGTCTCGACCCGAAATATCACCTATTCTTTTTCTCAAGGGATGCTGCCTGACCTGTTGAGTTACTCCAGCTTTTTTGGGTCAATCCATGTTTATACCATTGGGTTGTGGCCTATCCAAGTGGCTCCTCCGTGGATTGTCACCTTGTCGTGGTGGAGAAGCTTGTGTATTCCTGAGATCCTGAGAGCGATGCTGTCTGCAGTTATGCTCCTGGTAGGGTCACCCATGGCGGTAAGTTCGAGGGGGAGGTCTCTGACAAAGAGCTAGATAACCAAGACCTCAATGGTGGAACAAGCGGAGGATGATGGCTGACTTTAGTGGAGCATCACAATGGCTGGGAAGGCGGATGAAGGCTGCAGCAGAAAAGGGTCCCCGGTCATCTTGGATTCCATGCCACTGGATTCTGACCCAGATCTGTCAAGGACCGTCTGTGCACCGGTCTCCCCACGTTAAACAAAGCATTGGACAGGCGTCCTCCATGAGAGAACAGTCATACTCGTTTGGAGTGACCGCGGATGATGATCCAAGTGGATTCTGTTCTTCCAGTTTACACGTGGGCTCACTCTGGCATTGTGGACAGGCTTTACCTTGCTCGCAATAGCCTTTGTAGTTTGCCAGACTCTCCATGCCAAGCTGCCACTCCTGAGTGAAGAAGGGTCCCGACCCGAAATGCCACCCATCCCTTTTCTCCAGAGAGGCTGCCTGGCCCGCTGAGTTACTCCAGCACTTTACGCCTATCTTTGGTACAAACCAGCGTCTGCAGTCCCTTGTTTGTACATTCCTGAGTATCTCCGCACACCAGAACACAGGGGCAGGTCAGTTGGAATTGGTTGCATCATGTCTGAGAGTGGGCTCTACAACCCCAACCAACAGGCAGATGTGAAATTACGATTTGTTTACGCGGCTGGATGAATGATTTCACCGCTGAGGTATTCCGTGACTTTATCTGTGGGGCAGTTACGTGAAATGTGCGTGTTTGCATGGGTACCAGTTTGGCTGGGTGCACCATAGATCTCCAGATATCACTGCTCAGTGAGTCCATTGCTGCTTGGAGCAAGTGACTCATCTGTGCCCCTGACATGCTCTAACACCACGGTAGAGTGACTCTTCACGTACCATCCATCAGGAACACTGTAAACTTGCACAAGTTAAATAGAGAAAAGGAATGCAGGCAGACAGTGAATGTTGCCGTATATCTTTACAGTTTCTAGTGTTTCTCTTTCAGATTCATGTAATTGTATGGAGTTGTTGTGCATTCAGCATTGAAGAGGTAGCTTTACTGTGTAATTATACGTGTTGTTGTTTAATCAGCACTTTAAGAGTTACTGGCTGTGTGACAGTTTCGACTTGCTGTTTATTCAGTGGGGTAAGGGTCATTTACTGTGTACACTTCTACAACCTTGGGTAGTGCATCAGGCCAGAGCTTCTCTACTGATTAGCAGATAGACCTAACACTGCAGTGTGGGCAGGCATCAGGTGTGAGGGAAATGATAATTTAGACACCACATCTAATTTGGACATGAATATTTTACCGAGATGGATTGTTCGATGGGAAGGCTGGCAGCTTCCTGAACCAAGGCAGTCGGATTATTTCAACTATTTGGCAGCTTTTCAGGCATTTATGCATGGTGTCTGTTCACAGATTATAGAACACAGAACAAGTCTGAAGAAGTTTTTTGGCCCGAAACGTTGCCTATTTCCTTTGCTCCATAGATGCTGCTGCACCCGCTGAGTTTCTCCAGCACTTTTGTCTACCTTTGATTTTCCAGCATTTGCAGTTCCTTCTTAAAGTACTGCACAGGAACAGGCCCCTCAGCCCACTGTGTTGGAGCCGAACATGATGCCAAGTTAAACTGATCTCCTCAGACTGCACGTGATCCGTTTCCCTCCGTATCCATGTGCCTTTCTAAAACCCCTTCAAAAACCACTATTGTAGCTGCCTCCACTACCAACCCTGGCAGCGTGTTCCAGGCACCTACCACCCTCTATGAAAAAACTTGTCCCGCACATCCCCTTTAAACTTTGTACCTTGCATCCTAGACTTTGAGATTCCCACCTTGGGAAAAAGGTTCTGAAAAAGGTTCTGACTGTCTACCTTGTCTATGCCACTTCTTCTTGTTCTTTGGCAGGATGGAGGGTGACTTGCCTGTGGATTATGCGGTGACTGACGAACCCAATATGCGAAGATTCAATGTTTTCAAGAAGGAACTGCAGATGCTGGAAGGTCGAAGGTACACAAAAATGCTGGAGAAACTCAGCGGGTGCAGCAGCATCTATGGAGCGAAGGAAATGGGCAACGTTTCGGGCCGAAACCCTTCTTCAGACTCGGTGGGCTGAAGGGCCTGTTTCTGTGCTGTATCTCTAAACTAAACTAAATAAATACTGTTGTTGCCGTCTGAAGAAGGGTTTCGGCCCGAAACGTTGCCCATTTCCTTCGCTCCATAGATGCTGCTGCACCCGCTGAGTTTCTCCAGCATTTTTGTGTACCATGCGAAGATTCAAGTCTTCCACAATCGGCCCCTTCTAATTTACTATGTCCCTGCACCTAGAGGAAGGAAGTGGTTCCCTGAAAGTAAGTTATTTTTATTTTTTGGGAACCAGGCTGACTGGGAGCAGGCAGCTTCCCAGTTCTGGGAATCTTTGCCAGGGAGAACGGCATGGTGGCGCAGCGGTAGAGTTGCTACCTTACAGCGCCAGAGCCCCGGGTTCGATCCTGACTAAGGGCGCTGTCTGTACGGAGTTCGTACGTTCTCGCTGTGACCACGTAGGTTTCCTCTGGGTGCTCCGGATTCCTCCCACATTACAAAGATGCACAAAGTTGTAGGTTAATTGGCTTTGGTAAAAGATTGTAAATAGTCCCTAGTGTGTAGGATAGTGCTAGTATATGAGGATAGCTGGTCTGCGCCGACTCGGTGGGCCGAAGGGCCTGTTTCTGTGCTGTATCTCTAAACTAAACTAAATAAATACTGTTGGTACACAAAATTGCTGGAGGAACTCAGCGGGTGCAGTAGCATCTATGGAGCGAAGGAAATAGGCGACGTTTCGGGCCGAAACCCTTCTTCAGAAGGGTTGTTGTTGCATGATCCTTTTGGAAGATATCGTAAAGACAGGATTGGTTGTTTTCTCTGGAACATTGGAGGCTGAAGTGAAACCTGACAGAAGCATATAAAATTTATATAAAATTATGAGAGGCATAGACAAGGCAGGCAGACGGAACCCTTTTTCCACGGGTCCAAATGTCAAAGGCTACAAGGGACAGCGTTAAGGTGAGAGGGGCAAAGTTGAAAGGAGATGTGCAGAGGACATTTTTGTACGCAGGTGGGTACCTGGAACATGCTGCCAGGGGGTGGTGGTGGAGACAGATACGATAGTGGGGTTTAAGAAGCCTTTAGATGGCACGTGGATATGCAGGGAATGGAGGGATACGGATCACGTGCAGGTAGATGAGATTACCTTGGCATCATGTTTGGAACGGCTATTGTGGGCCGAAGGGCCTGTTCCTGTTCTGTGGTCTATTGCACTGAGCAAACCTGACCATCTTGCTAAACATTGATGGAGTCTCTCTGGACATTCTGATTACACTCATTTATAGAAATAAAGGCTGATAAATGCTTTGCAGTGAGATGTGTGCAATGCTAAGGAAATTTTATCATGTGTCATTTAAATTCAATCAAAGCTGTCAATCCAATTTATATAACAACTGAATCTCCTAAAGCTTGCACACACATTGAATGGAACCGAGCTGGCTAGAAGCAGCCTGGAGATTCTTCGGCTCCGATGTAAACTGGGTTACGCTCGGTAAATGAATCCATCTTTTAACCCTGTGTATGTAAAGAGACGGAAACTAATATCATGATTGATCTGCATCAAAATTAGTGGTGGTTGAAAGGACAGAATGAATAATTAACGTCTTGGTTTATTATAATTTAAATAGCAGTCTGGACAAGGCACAATGCTCTTAAGTACCGGAATTAAAACCCTCATGAGGCCAATCTTGCATTTAAGTGGCAAATCATTCACATCAGAATTTGGGATTGTTTCCTTATTCTGTCCAGCTTGCTCCCACACATTCTGATTGGGTGCTTCCCGGGGTTGGAGGGAAAGATGGGGGTTCGTGAAGGCAAATACAGGAGTGTTTCGGAATTAGGAAATACTAAAATAGCTTCATGATCTGAAAATTAAATATGTGGTTGATTTCGATGAATCTGCTGTGATCTCCTTGGCCGCTCTGGTCATAAGGTCATAAGTGATAGGAGCAGTATTAGGCTATTCGGCCCAACAAGTCCACTCTGCCATTCAATCATGGCTGATTTATCTCTCCCTCCTATTTAATTTTCCTATTCTTACCTTAAACGTATGCCCTCTGGTTCTTAATTACCCTATCCTGGGAAAAAAGACTGTGCATTCTTCCTATCGATTCATCTCATGATTGTATTCGCCTCTAAAGATCATTGTGAGATCCTATGTTCCAAGGAATAAAGTCCTAACCTCTCCTGTGGCTCAGACCCTTGTTCTCTTTGTTTCTCTCTCAGTTTTAACAATGGGACTTGGAGCTGAATTGCCAACTCTGTTCCGTTGTCCACAGATGCTGCCTGACCTGCTGAGTGCTGCTAACAGTTCCTGATTTCATCTCAGAATTTCATCCTCAATTTCAAAATCAGTGTTTTGACTTCCAATCCCTTTGGGGGTCTGTAGTCACACAATGGCCTGGTCAGGCCGTGCCTGGAGGGCAGATTTCTGTACAGTGACATTGGAGGTAGTCCAAACGAGATGCGAGGAGAAGAGCATTATCCCAACCAGTGGGTCTTCGCAGATTTAATTTAGAGATACAACGTGGAAACAGGCCCTTTTGGCCCACCAGGTCCGCGCTGACTAGCGACCCCTACACATTAAAGCGGCCTTTTCACGGGGCGACTTGACGCAAGAGTTAACCGGAGTTTAACATCGTGGAAACCTCGTGCGATAACAGTGCGGCATTCGTGGACCACCGTGGACCACCGTAGCGCTAACGGCAGGTCATCGTGTAACTTGGTCACTCGGGAGAAAATTCAAGAAAGTTTGAATTTCTCCAAGATTGACTTGTACACTTGTGGTTGAGTATTGCAACATTATATGAACGTAGTGGCCAGTGCGATATCCGTAATAACTCTTGCGGGTACCGTGGGAACTCCTGCGAACGGTGAACCCGGAAGCTGGACAGAGGGAACAGAAGGTGAGTAAAAATTATCTTATGTGGGATTGAATTTAAAAAATAAATAAAAATAAAGATTTGCATCCGCATATGGACATCAACTTATTCATGAGTTATGTTAATGAGATTCAAGAAAATAACTATAATCTTTAAAAGGGAATTTAAAAGGGACTTTACTGAAAGGTTACGCATTTTTATGGTCCGTGAGAAATTTTTCACATGTACTTCTTTGAGAGATACAGGTCGGAGTCCTCGGGTCCAGGGGTCCGGAACGCTACCATTCAATGTTGTACAGAGACCCGTGTAAGGAATGAACTGCACATGCTGGTTTAAACCGAAGACAGACACAAAAAGCTGGAGTAACTCAGCGAGTCAAGCAGCATCTCTGGAGAAAAAAAGCTGATGTTTCGGGACGAGACACATCTTCAGACTCAATTCCGATTAGGCTGTCTGAAGAAGGGTTCCGGTGTTGGGGGAGTCCAGAACCAGGGTCCCAGTTTTACAGTCTACCGTGGGAACTCTTTAACTCAGTAAAGTAAAGTAGCCTTTATTGTCATATCAGCGCACAGGCAGCAGTTGACTGTTGCTCTATTCAGTTTCCCAGGGGGTCGGGACGGGACTGGAGTTGGGAGAGAAAGGTGGGGGAGTCGAGGGAGAGGAGGGGGAGACAGATGGGGGTGTCTTCATTTACTGACGGCGGGTGTCTGTCACTGAAACAGGCAGGTGAGATTTCACATCCACCTTGTGTGTGCCTCTCTCTCTCTCTCTCTCCCTCCCTCTTACACAGGCTGAGAGACTCTGCCTCTGTGAGTGTACGTCTCTTTCTCCCCCTCTCCCACACACAGTAAGACCGAGGTACTGTGCTCAGTCCATCTGTGTCTCCCACATACACAGTAAAATATGTCTCCAAATGAGCCAATTCAACCAAGGGAGGATATATATAGTGTGTGAAAAAAAAAGTTACATCATTTGTGTCACGTGTAGTTCACGATGTTCATTCAAGATTTAACGGGAATGCTCGGGAAACGGACAAGTCACTCGCACAAATAGCAGAAATGCCGAGTACCGTGGGAACTCTTTATCTACTGCCGTTATATCGTGCGAGACTCGTGCTGGACTACGACCTCTTCACTCTGGTGACATCTTGCGTCAACTCGCCCCGTGAAAAGGCCGCTTAACACTACCCTATACCCACTAGGGACAATTGATCTATTTATTTATTTATTTATTTCTTTATTTCACATTTACCAAGCCAATTAACCTACATACCTGCACGTCTTTGGAGTCCGTGTTCCTCGGAGTTTCGAAGAATGAGGCACAATCTTACTGAAATGTATAAGAATTCAAGAGATGCAATGAAGAGATGACTTCAGGAGTTGGAGGATCTCTAACATGGGGGCATAACTTCAAGACAAGGAGGTGGACATTTAAAACCGAGTGGTGAATCTCTGAAGTCCCAGAAATCAGTGGAGGCTAATTCATTAGACTAGAGGTTGATACATTTTTGAAAAGGTGGGGAATTGTAAGTTACAGGGATCTGGCATTGAGGAAGTGTTGGGGCCTGGAGAAGATTAGCCATGATCGTATTGAATGTTGGCGCTGGTTTGATGGACCAGGCGGGCTAGGAAAGCTCCAATTTCCTTCTCTCTGTCCCATTCCTGTACTCCGTCTCACTGTAGTTTGAGATCGGACGCACTACAGTGGTGTCATCTGCAAACTTGGAAATGGAGCTCGAGCTGAATTGGGCCACACAGTGGTGAGTGTACAGGGAGTGTAGTGGGGGATGGGACTGCATCGATGTGTTGCAGTCTTGAAATTTATTGTGGAGGATGTTTGTCACCTATCCTCACTGATTTTTGTTTAGTTTAGAGACACAGCACGGAAACAGGCCCTTCGGCCCACTGAATCCTGCGATCTCCGCTACCCTATTGGACAACCAGAAAAATCAACTCAACTGAACTGAACCGAATTAACAACATGGAATGGAATCGTGTCATTTAGTTTAATTTACAGATACAGTGCGGAAACAGGCTCTTCGGCCCAACGAGTCTGCACCGATCAGCGATCCCCACACACTAGCACTCTCCTACACGTACTAGGGACAATTTACACTTACACCAAGCCAATTAACCTACAAACCTGTATGTCTTTGGAGTGTAGGAGGAAACCGAAGATCTCGGAGAAAACCCACTCAGTCATGGGGAGAATGTACAAATTCCTTACAGACAGCACCCGTAGTCGGGATCGAACCCGGGTCACGGGCGCTGTAAGCGCTGTAAGCCAGCAACTCTACCGCTGCGCCACCGTGCCGATTGAGGTCTGTGGGTCAGGGAGACAAAGTTCCAGTGGCAGAGGGGGGGTGCTAACTCTGAGGTCCAGGTGTTTGGAGATGGGTTTGGTTGGTGTAATGGTGTTGATGGCAGAGATACGGTAAATAAATTAGAGTCTGGTGTATGATATGAATTTGTTTCAGATTGATAGACTAGATCTGCCTAATGAAGTATCTAAATTGGTTTGCATGCAGCAAATTAAAGCATGTTATTTATTCCAATCGGACTGAGCAAGGCAGGGCAGCTGATACTGGTTAAAACAATTTTTATACTTTTAAAATTCAGGGGCCATGTGTGTCTGTAAACATTGAGTCACTTCAGAATGCACAGAACTCCGGGGAGTTTACTCCGATGCTGCTGAAATGCTGGTGTTGGGGGTGAATGCTTCCATTGTGAATATATAAGAAAAGATTGGCTCAGCAATTTCCTGATGCCTGAGATGTGTGGAGCAACAGTCTATACTGGAAAGCATAAATGTGATGAAATTGGGCCGATAGTTAAATTTATATGATCTATTTGTATAGTTCTTTAGTTATTAGCTATGCAAAAGTTAGTTTGATTTGGTTTAGTTTAGTTTAGCGTCCCTTCAGCCCATTGAGTCCTTGCCGACCATCGATCATCCATTCACACTAGTTCTATGGTATCCCATTTTCTCATCCATTTCCTTACGCACTGAGGGTCAATTTACAGAGGGCCAATTAGCCTACGAGCCCCCCCACATTCATGGAATGTGGGAGGAAACCTGAACACCCAGCGGAAACCCACACGGTTACAGGCAGAACGTACAGACAGCACCCGAGGTCAGGATCGAACCTGGTGTTGTGAGTCAACAGTTCTACCAGCGGGGAGAAAGTACAAACTCCATAATCAGGATTGACCCAGCAATTCTACCACTGCACCACCATGCCGCCCATCTCTGAGCGCTTGTGGAGTCAGATTCGAGTCCCCTCACTCTTCCTGAGTTGATTTCAGTTCATTGGTACTTTATCATCATATGTACCGAGATACAGTGACATTCCTTTTTTCCCCATAGAGTTCAGTAAAATACATAAGCATTATCTTAGTTAAGTACAAGTGTAAATAGATAGTGCATTGAGACAGTGTCCAAGAATCACCATGTTTTGGCATCATTTTGCATGGTCTGCATGGTGGTGCAGAGGTAGAGTTGCTGCCTTATAGCACTTGCAGCACCGGAGACCCGGGTTCGATCCGGTCTACGGTTGCTGTCTGTACGCACTTTGTACGTTCTCCTCGTGACTGCGTGAGTTTTTGCCGAGATCTTCGGTTTCCTCCCACACTCCAAAGACTCACAGGTTTGTAGGTTAATTGGCTTGGTATAAGTGTAAATTGTCCCTAGTGTGTGTAGGAGAGTGCAAATGTGTGGGGATCGCTGATCGGTGCAGACTCGTTGGGCCGAAGAGCCTGTCTCCGCACTGTATCTGTAAACTAAACTAAATGACATGATTCCATTCCATGTTGTTAATTCGGTTCAGTTCAGTTGAGTTGATTTTTCTGGTTGAGTCCAAGTTGTTAGTTCAGTCCAGTTCAGATCAGTTGATTTTTCAGTAGAGAATAGTTGGTTTGGAGGGTGGGAGACGCTTTAAGAATGCAAAACTTTTTTTAAAGTATTTTGTGTGTGTTTGCATGTTTACTTTGACCAGGTTGAGGTGCCGGGGGACTTGGCTATGAATGTCCAGTATTGTGGAAGGATACAGGATGGAGAGCTGATAGCGATGCACCACAGTTGGAAGGCAGGCGGCTTCCTGACATCAACATTGCTGCTTGCCTGTTGCCTTCAAGCACTTCCTGCCGACATTCAGATACAAACCCCTTTTGTCCTGCTGCTCTTCACCTGCCACTGGATGGACGTTTAAAGCTCCTCAGCGTAACGCAAGAAGCTCCTGGGAAATGAAGGACCCTTCACCCTGAGTGTGCAGAAGACGGCTGCTCACAAATCCAAAGCCAAGTAGCAGAGGTGCGAACAACGACGGCAGCTTGCATTTCAATAACAATGATTGGAGGATAACTATCTCCTCGACTTCAAGAAAGAGTTCCGGGGAATCCAGCACATCTACCTGAGAGTTCGACAAAGTGACCCCCCCCCCCCCCCCCCGACCCATCACCTATCCATTGTCAGATCCTTGCCTTGATCCAAATATAACAAACATACTTCAAGAACACTGAACATAAATGCTTTGTTTTATTCATTTACATCCTGGCAACATGTGACCTCTGACCTTTTTGACTCATCGTAACACGTGATACATTCAAATATGACATTAATTACCGTGACATCCCTCACATATCAAACATCTGCATCACCACTGTAAACTGAACATTCCAACACTGAACATTTAGGATATGGCATCCGTTACATTGATAATGCATCATTCTCACATGTCAGTGCATCATGTAGTCCATTTAAATATGACATCAGTTACCCTGACGTCCATGTTCTCCAGAGATGCTGCTTGACCTGCTGAGCGAGTTACTCCAGCACTTTGTGTGCTTCTGTGTATGTGCAGTTCCTTCTTTTTTACATGAGAGATGTTTTTTTTAAATCTTGGAATTAATTAATTGCCCCCAATCAATTGCTGTTTTTGGCCTGTTTCCTATATCATTGTTACTTTTTCGTATACTTTTTCATTTGTTCTATATCTCTCTCCATCACTATACCTCTATACCTCTATGCTTCTATACCTCTTATTTCAGAGCAGCCTACCATGCGGAACCTTGTCGAACGCCTTACTAGTACATTTGTCCATGTACACAGCATCTACAGCTCTGCCCTCATCGACCTTTTTGGTCACGTCTTCAAAATAATCAATCAGATTTGTTCGACACGACCTCCCACGTACAAAACCATGCCGACTATCCCTAATCAGCCCTTGCCCATCCAAATGCCTGTATAACCTATCCCTCAGAATACTCTCCAGTAACTTACCAACTACAGATGTTAAGCTCACCGGCCTATAGTTCCCAGCATTTTCCCTGCAGCCCTTCTGAAAAGAGGTGCAACATTTGCCACTCTCCAGTTACCTGATGTTGTGTGCTTTGCATTCTTGGAGAATGTGGTTTCAGGTTGGAGTGTTGGGATGGGAAATCACACCCTCTTAGTCATCCCATTATTCCACTTCTAAGTAAAGTATGATGTGCTGACCATCAGACTACATTGTTCTATCTATTTTGATGTTTGCAGCAGGTACTGGTCAGCCACAATAGCATATGTGCATGCACCAAATGCATGCACGCTAGGTGTCGGAATGCATGAGGGAGGAAGCATTATCTGCATTGTCCACACTCAGGGGTGTCAGGGGTTATAAGGCGAAGGCAAGAGAATGGGGTTGTGAGGGTAGGATAGGTCAGCCATGATTAAATGATGGGCCGGGTGGCCTTATTCTGCTCCTGGAACTTTTGAAGTTATGAACACACACAGCAAGACACTGGGGAGAGGTCTGGGTGCCTGAATAAAAAGAAGGCTTTCCCCCAGCTGGCTGTCAGAGGCACACTCATTTATTTCTCCAGCACCTCCCTCCCTGCAAGAAAATCTCAAGCTGTAAGGAAATTAGACCAGTGTGGGCTTGTTTAACTCCACCCAGCAGATATTTCTCTGTTAATGGTTTGGTCTTCACATCCTTTCACAGTCAGCTCCTGGAGAAAAGCTTTTATTTTTATTTTTACCCTTCATTTCTGTCTGGGGTAGACAATGGAGAGTTTTTTTTGTGTGCTCAGGGGCCCTTTCCATCCCCTTGAGTTGCTGAGGAAGCTTTGTTGTTATATTCGCAGCCTTCCAGCTCATTTTCCATGTCGTTGTTTCTAGTGCCGATGTCTTCTCTCTGTCGGAACAAGTTGTAGAATATTAAATAGCTCCCCTTTCCCCCACCAGCACACCGCCCTGGAGGCTGCCGATCTCCATGTGACCAGCTCTCTTTCCATTCGGAGATCCCCAGGAATGTGCAGCTCCATCCACCCCTCTCTTGGCTGACACCATCTCCTTCCTCTCCTCTCCTCGAGGCAATTCCTTCCATTCATAGATGATTCTGGGAGTGATGGATTCCGTCGCTGGTTCAGCGGGAAAGATGCCGAGCAGATGATGGATTGCGGGAGGGCTTCGCTCAGTTCCACGTGGGATTATTCGACGCCCAATCACTTGTTCGGGGTGACCCTGGACTTTGTTCAACCAGCGCGGGGAATTGGAGGGGAATTACCCGGGAACTTTGTCTTGCATCTCCTCACTAGCTCCAGGTTTGTCTTGGTGTCATTGCTGGGAACAAACACGGATGGCATTCTAGTCTTGACGCCTTGACCATCACGGTGAGGGGCGGTTTTCTTGACTGTCAAGTTTTGTCTGTTCGCATTATTGTGCCAAAGACATGCCTCGTTAAGCCTTTGTCCATTACTGGAATAATAGTTTTAAAACAACGCTGAGAGCAGTGCTGACAAGGGCAGCAACATTGCATAGTTCAAAATGTGGTCGTTCAGAAATCCTGTAAACTTATCCTGTGGGACATGCGTTATTGCTTTTCTGGGCTTCTGGTCTCCTGCTCACACAGGCGATAGACTGACTGTTATCATAAACTTAGGGCATGTAATTAAAGGAGGAATCCTCCTCGCCAATAATGCTAGTGCGTTTATTACCCTCAGCGCAAATGACTCATTTTATTTAGTTTAGCTTCGAGGTACTGCGTGGAAACAGGCCCTTCGGCCCACCGAGACCGTGTCAACCAAATGTCACCCGCACTCTAGTTTATCCTACGACTCTAGGGACAATTTACAGAAGCCAATTGACCTACAAACCCGCCGGTCTTTGGAATGTGGGAGGAAATCAGAGCACCCACGTGGTCACAGGGAGAACATGCAAACTCCGTACAGGCAACACCCGTAGTTAGGATCGAACCCTGGTCTCTGGCGCTGTGAGGCAGCAACTCTACCGGTAGGCTACTACCCCGCCTTAAGTTTATTTCTTCTTTTTGGGGGATCTGGCAAGACTGGCAGGACCGGCATTTACTGCTCCTCTTTAATTGCCCTGGGAAAGGAGGTGGTGAGTCACCAGTGGTGGATGGCTGCAGATCTTCTGTTGAAGCCTCTCCCACAGCATTGTTGGGAAGGGCCCTGCAGTGTTTAGATGTAGAGTTAGTGATATGTTTACAGGCCAGCACGGATTGTGACCATGCAGGGAAACACCAGGGAATGGTGATCAGATATACTTGTACCACTAGTCAGCATGTCATAGAGTTGTACCCTTTGGACCTCCACATCAATACCAACTCCATTAATCCTATTTTCCTCCATTAAGGCCATAGTCTTTTCAGCATTGAGTATCCAAATGTGTGTCTAGGTGCTTCTTAATTGATTTGATTTGATATACCTATACCCCAAGTGGAAAAACGCCATCCTGCAGATTCTGGGGCAGTTTCTTCCCAGCTGTTATCAGATTCTTCCCAGCTGTAACTGAACCATCTTATCATCAAATAGGGAATGGTCCTGAGCTACTATTTATCTCACTGGAGACTCTAAGATTATCTTTAATCAGACTTTACTGGACTTTATCTTGCACTAAACGTTACTCCCTTTATCATATATCCGTACACTGAGTATGGCTCAATTGCAATCATGCATAGTCTTTCCCGTGACTGGTTAGCACACAACAAAAAACTTTTCATTGTACCTCGGTACACTAAACTAGTCGAAACTAAAGTAAACAAAACCTCATCTGACACCAGCCCTGAACTACCATCTACCTCATTGGTGAACCTCGGACTATCTTTGATCGGATTTGACTGGCCTTACTTTGCACTAAACGTTATCCCCTTATCATGTAAATGGCTCAATTGTACTCATGTATTTTCTTTCCGCTGACTGGATAGCCGCAACAAAAGCTTTTTGTACCTCGGTACACGTGACAATAAACTAAACCAAACGTGGTTCATGTTCCTGACATGAACCACTCTCTGCATAAGAATTCTTACCCCTCAGTTCCCCTTTAAATCACTGACTCCCTCACCTTAAAATGATGCCCTCTGGCTTTTAATACCTAACCTTGTGAAAAACCTCTCCAGCCCAGTCGCATCCTTCCTTCATCTGAAGAAGGGTCCCAATCCAAAGCGCCATCTATCCATATTCTCCGGAGATGCTGCCTGACCCGCTGAGTTACTCCAGCACTTTGTGGATTTTTTTTTGTTGCAAACCTGCACCTGCAGTTCCTTGTATCCATACCTGATAGTTTGGCATCCAGAAATGCGCAGGATATTCCATGTATTACCTTGTAAAGATCTAAAGTCCCAACTCGTGTAGTCTAAGCCTCGACCTATGAAGGCAATCACGCTACATGCCTTCTTCAACTCCCTATTCACCTAAATCATAATCATATACTGTGGAAATTTTGGCCCAACTTGCCCACATCGACCCACATGCCCCATGTACTCTAGTCCCAGCCATCCACTTCTGACCCGATTCCCTATAAACTGATCCTATCCATGCTATTTTCAGGGAACTAAGGAATTGTACCAATCGGTCTAACCGTTCATCAACATTCCCTTGGGGTTATTAGTTGGTTTCATCCAACATTACTTTAAATGGCAGAGAACCATCTAATTCTGATTTCCCTTCACCAGTGTTAGTTTAGCAATTCCAGGAAACTGAAGTTGTCCAGTAATCGACATAAATCTGGAGCAGTTCATTCACCCAGCTGTGGACAGTGCGATATTTAGTGGAGATAGGCCAATGACGATCACTTCAAGTACATTGCACTGATTAGGTCACGGAGGTCCCAAAGGACAGCACACTGAAATATATGAAAATCCGTTTTTATTTACCAAGGGAGCAAGATAGTGAACCTGACCACCCATCCACTCACTCTCCCATGGCCTGAGTTCACCAGAATGTTTTAGTGTCAGTGCTTGCATTTAGTAGGTCAGTCCCGTGTAATATGAGTGAAATAGACATGCTGGTAATAATGCTTCAAAATTTACTCAGGGTTTGAGTATGTTTCTTCCTATCGTCTGTAACTTCAATACATAACCCAACCAGAGTTGGATCAGACCAGTGAAGGGTTGGTGTGTGAGAGTGAGGTGGGGGTGTGTTCATCGCTGTTAGGGGATGTTGGGCCAGGATTTGTTCAAACTAGGATGGGGCAACCAACGGGTGTGGGAATGGGGTCTGAATTGATTCAGTTGTATTGAGTGGTAGATACAGCATGGAAACAGGCCCTTCGGCCCATTGAGCCCATGCTGACCATCGAATACCCATTCACACTAGTTCTATGTTATCCCACTTTCTCGTCCTCTCGCCAAACAGTAGTGGACAATTTACAGAGGGCCAATTAACCTACAAACCCACTCCTCTTTGGGACAAGGGACGAAACCGGAGCACTCGGAGGAAACCCACATGGTCACGGGGAAAATGTGCAAACTCCACACAGACAGCATCTGAGGTCAGGATTGATACCAGTTCTCTGGAGCTGTGAGACAGTGGCTCTGCCAGTTGCTCCACTGTGCCGGTTTGAAGTTTCAGTTTCAGTTTAGTTTATTGCCACGTATACCGAGGTACAGTGAAAAGCTTTTTGTTGCGTGCTAACCAGTCAGCAGAAAGACAATACATGATTACAATCAATCCATTTACAGTGTATAGATACATGATAAGAGAATATTTGGGGTGGCACGGTGGTGCTGCCTTACAGCGAATGCAGTGCCGGAGACCCGGGTTCGATCCCGACTACGGGTGCTGTCTGTACAGAGTTTGTATGTACTACCTGTGAACTCCCACACTCCAAAGATGTACAGGTTTGTAGGTTAATTGGCTTGGTAAATGTAAAAAATGTCCATAGTGTGTGTAGGATAGTGTTAATATGCGGGGATCGCTGGTCGCCGCGAACCCAGTGGGTCGAAGGTCCTGTTTCCACTCTGTATCTCAAAACCAAACTAAAAAAAATAATGTTTGGTGCAAGGTAAAGCCATCAAAGTCCGGTCAAGGATAGTTCGAGGGAAATCAAAGAGGTAGATAATAGTTCAGCACTGCTCTCTGGCTGTGGTAGGATGGTACAGTTGCCTGATAATAGCTGGGAAGAAACTGTCCCTGAATCTGGTGGTGTGTGTTTTCACATTTTTGCCTGATGGGAGAGGGGAGAAGAGGGAGTGGCCAGGGTGTGACTCGTCCTTGATTATGCTGCTGACCTTGCCGAGGCAGCGTGAGGTATAAATGGAATCAATAGAAGGGTGGTTCTTAACAAAATATAGCCTCGTCCGCTGGATGAAGATGGTTCAGACAGGGGTTGCAACAAGGATTGGGTTTGTGAAGGAAGTACAACAATAAACTCACACTGTGGTCCACCACTATATTCACTGGTAGTGTTGCTGTACCCAACACTTACTCACCTTGTGTACAGGTAACTCTCTCTCCAAACTACATATTTTAATTTAGTTTTCTCCTTCCAAACTTTATCAGAATCAGTTTCTAATAAGGCCCCAGCTTCTTAAAACAAATCTCCTGGTGTTCAGAAAGAAACTGCAGAAGTCACCAATAGACAGTAGACAATAGGCAATAGGTGCAGGAGTAGGCCATTTGGCCCTTCGAGCCAGCACAGCCATTCACTGTGATCATGGCTGATCATCCACATTCAGTACCCCGTTCCTGCCTTCTCCCCATATCCCTTGACTCTGCTATCTTTAAGAGCTCTATCTAACTCTCTCTTAGCCTCCACTGCCTTCTGAGGCGGTGAATTCCACAGATTCAGAACTCTCTGGGTGAAAAAGTTTTTCCTCATCTTCGTTCTAATAGGCCTACCCCTTATTCTCAAACTGTGACCCCTGGTTCTGGACTCCGCCATAAAAATGACAGTGGTTTTTGCATCTGAATGAAAACAAAGAAAATGTTGACCTCCCCCAATTTGGGTATTTTTCTTTGTTCTTAGTTTAGACATACAGCGTAGAAACAGGCCCTTCTGCCTACCTAGTCTGCACCGACCAGCGATCCTTGCACATTAACTCTATCCTACCGAAGATCTCGGAGTAAACCCACGCGGTCATGGGGAGAACGTACAAACCCCGTACAGACAGCACCCGTAGTCGGGATCGAACCCGGGTCTCTGACGTTGCAAGCGCTGTAAGGCAGAAACTCTTCCGCTGCGCCACCAGCTGATGAGGTCAGACCAGGTTGTGGTCATGGCTTGGAGACCAAACACTCAAAAAGAACAGCAGCAAGAAGGGTCTCAGAGGTAAGCAATGTGGAGATTGAGGCAGCATTGCGTTTGGTCCTGGTCCTGGCTCCGGTGCCTGATTACACAGATTAAGCGTTGAATTCTTGTGTGTCGCTACCAAACCAGTCAGGAGACAAGGTGCACATTGTCATGATGAGAAGGAGGCATTGTGCTTTTTTAAATGCAGTGCCCTTTGTTTTTGCAATGGAGGAAGAACATAAATGTCTCCACACCATCGCATAACGCTCCTGTTCTCCCAACACCAGTTACCTGAAATGTCATCTGTCCATTCCCTCCACAGATGCTGCCTGACCCACTGAGTTCATCCATACTATGGTTGAGTGGTCACAACAATGGGGCATGCAGTTCAACCCTTCCAAATGTGAAACTATGCGTGTCACCAGAAAGAGGAATCCAGGCGAAACATCTTACAATATACTTGGTGTCACCCTTGAAGAATCCAAACAAACCAAGTATCAAACCAAGGCATCAAATTGCAGAATGATCTGCGTTGGGATGGTCAGATTCATCATGCAACAGTGAAAGCAACAGGTGTCCTAAACTTTCTGAGGCGCAACTTTCATCATTGTTCAACTTCTGTCAAGGAGAAGCTATACTTCACCCTCGTTAGACCTCATTTGGACTACGCAGTTGCAGCATGGGACCCATACACAAATAAAAACATTTCTTCCATCGAACGTGTCCAAAGACAGGCAGCTCGATTTGTTACTAACACCTATGAGAGAGAAGCGAGTGTCACCAAACTTCTGAATTCTCTGGGGTGGAACCCTCTCCAAGACAGACGTGAAGCTCACAGTTTGACCTGTTTTTACAAAATGTTAAATGGTCAGCTCGACATAGATTACAAGACCTACACCAAACCCAAACCAATTAGGAGCAGACGAGGGCATTCGATCCAATTTGTGATCCCAGCTACAAAGACAGATGTGTACAGCAATTTGTTCTTCCCCCGTACAATTAAAGCATGTAATAATCTCCACCCAACTCTAGTTAACCAACCAGATGCAACTAAATTTAAAGTAGCTCTTTCTTCCCAATAACCCTTTCTGGCTTCAGCCCTCCCTTCACCACCTCCAGTTTAAATTCCATTTGGAATATTTTGGAGGACCAAGAAACCAAGAAGAAGAGCACTCTGTGTTGGCTTTAGGTTCCTGCATCTGCAATTCCTTGTGGCTCCAGTAACTTGTTTTTTTGTTTGGCCGAGGACAAGCTTTATACTTGCTCTCCTTGAGGCCAGGTGTACATTGTTGGTGTTTTGGGCAGAGTATGTGTTCCTAATCTATTGCCCCCAGGAGCATTGATTCCCATGAGAAGGAGCTACAGAAATGACAGAAGGATCCATGCCCAATCACTATCTGTGTGATTTCCTTTCATTCTGGGCCATGCATTCAAACATGTCTGACATGCATTAGTGATTGACTAACAAGACTAGGTTAATGCTAGAATCAGAGAGCCATGCAGCACCGAAACAGGCCCTTCTCTTAACCCTTCCACGATGACCAAGATTCATCATCTAAGCTACTCCCACTTGGCCGCATTTGACCAAAACTGATCACGATTTTCCACTTTTCACCCAGAGAGTTGTGAATCTGTGGAGTTTTCACCCAGAGAGTTGTGAATCTGTGGAGTTTTCACCCAGAGAGTTGTGAATCTGTGGAGTTTTCACCCAGAGAGTTGCGAATCTGTGGAGTTTTCACCCAGAGAGTTGTGAATCTGTGGAGTTTTCACCCAGAGAGTTGTGAATCTGTGGAGTTTTCACCCAGAGAGTTGTGAATCTGTGGAGTTTTCACCCAGAGAGTTGTGAATCTGTGGAGTTTTCACCCAGAGAGTTGTGAATCTGTGGAGTTTTCACCCAGAGAGTTGTGAACCTGTGGAGTTTTCACCCAGAGAGTTGTGAATCTGTGGAGTTTTCACCCAGAGAGTTGTGAATCTGTGGAATTCTCTGCCACAGAAGGCAGTGAAGGCCAATTCACTGGATGTTTTTCAGAGATAGATAGAGCTCTTGGGGCTAATGGAATCAAGGGATATGAGGAGAAAACAGGAAGGGGGTACAGAGTTTAGATGATCAGCCATGATCATATTGAATGGCGGTGCTGGCTCAAGGGGTCAAATGGTCTAGTCCTGCACCTATTTTCTATGTTTCTATTTTTATACGATACTCCAAATGTGGCGTCATGAACATCTTGAACAACTGTAACTTAATGCCCCAACTTCTATATTCAATACCCTGACTGGTGAAAGCCAATGTTCCAAAAGCATTCTTTCCCATGCTACCCACTGTGATGCCAGTTTCAGGGAACCATGTACCTCTGCTCCTAGATCCCCTGCTCTATAACATTTCCCAGGCCCCTATCATTCACTGTGAAGATCCTTCCCAAGGTTGACTTCCCAAAAAGCAACACCTCACGCTTATCTGCATTTACCTCCATTAATCATTCCTCAGCCCACCTGCCCAACTGGTCAAGATCCTGATGTAATGTTTGATAACCATCTCCAATGTCTATGATGCCACCTACTTTAGTGTCATCTAAAGCTAAAGCTTCAGCTTTCATAACCCACTTAGATCCTGTGATATTGAAAATAATCCGTTCAAAATGAAAGGGGACTCATAAGGCCATAAGTGATAGGAGCAGAATTAGGCCATTCGGCCCATCAAGTCTACTCCGTCATTCAATCATGGCTGATCGATCTCTCCCTCCTAACCCCATTCTCCTGCCTTCTCCACAACTCTTGACACCCATACTAATCAAGAATCTATCTATCTCTGCCTTAAAAATATCCATTGACTTGGCCTCCACAGCATTCTCTGGCAATGAATTCCACAGATTCACCATCCTTTAAACCTCTGCTTTACATGGCGCTTCAACTGTCCTCACACCAATGTCCCACCTCTGAAATTGAAGCGGTGAAGAGACTCTGGAGGCTTGAGATCAAATCACACTCTTGCCGGCATGCCAACTTGCTAAAAGTCATTTGGCACGGAAACATGCCCTTCAGCCCAACTCGTTCATGCTGTTCAAGATGCCCCATCTAAGCTAGTCCCATTTTGGGTCCATATCACCCAAAACCTTCCTATCCAGGTCCAAGTCCAAAATTTTTTCTAAATGTTGTTATTGTACATGCCTCAATGCCTCTTCTGGCAGCTCGTTCCGTATACCCACCATCCTCTGTGTGAAAACATCGCTCCTCCAGTTCCTATTAAATCTTGCCCCTCTCATCTTAAACCTATGTCTGCTGCTTTGTGATTCCCCTACCCTGGATAAACGACTGTGCATTCACCCTGTCTATTTCCCCTCATGATTTTACACACCTCTATATGACCTCCCCTCATCCTCCTGCACTCCAAGGTATAAAGTCCTAGCCTGTCCAACCTCCCCCTGTAGCTCAGTCCCTCAAGTTACGGGGAAATCTCTTCAAGTTGTTGGTAAAATAAGAACATTTAGTCAGGCTTGACGTTCTTGGCCACAGCGTCCTGTCAGCTGTGAAGGGAGACTCGGACCAGCGAGGCAACACTTAAATCAATTCAACTGTTAGCACAACTCAGGAAACCTTCCATGAGCTAAAGGGTTAAAGGCAAAAAGTAGTTGTGAGAAAACACTTTTCATTTCTATCTGTTGGAACTGAAACCACCTTATTTGTGTGGAGAGAGGTGGAACCAGATTAGTGGGGGGGTGGGAAAGGGTGGAAAGTGTGTCTGGCCCTTCCTCCCCCTCCCTGGGTCAACGGCTGCAAATTGGTGAAGGATTTTTTTTTCCCCTCTGCGAGAGCAAAGGGAAAAATACAGTGACGTTTGCCAAAGAAAACAATGGGCCCTTCCAGTGCTGGCTGGGTTCAGACAGTCTGGGCCACGATCCAGATTCCAAGCACCTCTCGAGCCCCTGAAAGTACTGGAATAAGCAAGAGGCACAGGCTGGGCTGTGTCGACCTCGACAGACAGCAGGCTAGGTGCAGCGAGGACTAATCAAACAGCCCAACGTCGCTGACATTTAGCAAAGGAAAAGTAGCGAGCCTTCAAGCCCGCTGAAAGACTTATTGGGTTCGTCTGAGGGCTGAGTTTCCTGAAGGCCTCAAAGAATGGTTTTTGAAATGTTTGAGACACAATCTGATAGGCACGTTGTTGAGCAGCAAATTATTTTGTTTGCTTCCCTCGGTCTTGGACACCGTAGAGGATTTTAATTGTTAGTTTAATCTTGGATTTGAGTGAGAGGCACACATTCTGTATTTTAAAGAAAAGTTAATTTGAAATTCATAAATCGTGCTTATCCATTAGCGTTTAATTTCTTACGTTTAACGCGTTTGTGTTAAATTTTATTTTATCTCTGACACAAATGTCAGCTCAACAGAAAATAATCACAAGCCCAGGATGGCAGGGTAGTGTGTACAGATCACACATTTTTTTTCTCCATCTTATCCTCTTGCTCTCCTCCTAGAAGTTCTGTGTGATTAGAACTGGTGATTAGAGAGAATTTATGTTAGAACAGATTGTGTATAATCTGTGGAAAAAGTGGTATTTACAGAACTGAGTGTTTTTTTCCTCATTCCATTATTATCTTTCTGTGATTCGCTACTTCCAATCGACATTATATAAGCTGTTCCGTTGTTCCAGCTGGTTCAACTCCTGCATTAAATTTCCTCTCTTCACCATGCTGATGAAGGCATTTATGGCTGACTGATCTGTGCATGATTAAAACTGACCCAAAGTAGAATACCTTATTCCCTTTACCCCGTACCTGTAACCATGTATTGTCTATCCGCTGATTAGATAGCACGCAACAAAAATGCTTTTCACTGTACCTTGATGCTCGTGACAACAATAAGCGAAAGTAAACGAAACAGTTGAATTTCAACCCGAGATCGTAAATCAAAAATTGGACAAAGATGCAATGCCACAGGTGGAAAGGAAAGTCGGGAATCTCTCCCTACCTCTGGAAGTTGATGTACTGTAACAAAAAAATCAGGACACTGGTCTAAAGTCAGAACAAGTTCCAAAGCTGTGAACCATCTGAACACACAAAATCTCTTGGAGTGGCAATGTAAGTATTCATGTTCCTCCACTTTGGACAATTAGAAGATGAATTTTTCCCTCCCCGTACCTCCAATCCTGTGTTCAATTACGTCTTTACCACCCTCTGTCCCGTTCCTGATCCACGATAGTTGAAGTCATCTGTGGTTGAATCAAGCACAAAGCATTAGCTTAGGGTGTGGGTTAAACATGGGATGGATGCATGTTGACTCCTCTTTCACTGCTGTCAACCACCAACTTCAGAAGGAAAGTCCCCTGTGCATTTGCTGGTATATTTTGGTCCTTGCACAATAAACCGTGGGCACCTAATTTGCCTTTCCACATGCTCAATGCTCATGGTCTATTCCTTCTGGTTTGGGATTCACTGCCTCTATCTGAAGTAACACCATGATTGTTGGGTTGCAGTGGGTGGAAAAATGGCATCACCTGCATGGCCATGAGATATTTTAACATTGTAAGCAAATTGACTGGACTATTTGGCCATGGGCTGAATTATTGCAGAGTTGTGGCTGTAGCCCAGTCCACCACACAAACCAGGCTCCCCACCATTGAGTCCATCTACACTTCACACTGCCTCAGGAAAGCAGCCAACATAATCAAGGACCTTTCTCACCTCTCAGGAGGTCATTCCCCCTTCTCTTGCTTTGGCAGGAGATACAACAGTTGAGAAGCATCAAGATTGAAGATACCATCAGATTCAAGAACAGCTTCTTCCCTACTGTTATTAATGGTCCCTCCATGAGCTAGGGTGCAGTTCCGGTCTCCCAACCAAACTTTCTTTCTGTAACTTCTCTATAAGCTCTCCACAGGTCAGGTCAGGTCAGGTCAGGGGGAGTTCACTGTATCCCAGTGCACGTGATGATAATAAACCAATATCGATACCAATATCCCTGAAAGGGGGACTTAGGAACTGGCATTCAAAAGCACGCATTAAAGAGAGTGAAAGGCAGTCTCCATAAGTTTATGAATTAGGTCCAGTGGAATGAACGCGGTTATTCCCAAGTAAAACATTCTGGGCTGTCCTGGCAAACAGAATGTAAGCAATGGAGAGAAATAGCAATGCCCTAAAGTTTACTCTTTACATCTGCCAGAAAGTTTAGTGATCTCACCAGACATTAAGATGTTGTGTGTCTTCACCTCTTCCTCGTGATCTGTTTGTCACTGCTTCAGCTTCCCAATCCTATCCTCATCTATTCCCCATGTCACATATTACAGAATCTTATTCCTAAAATAAGGGGAGTGTTTCCTCTGCCCCCTGCCCACAACCTACCTCCCCGGGACTTTCTCAGTCTGAAAAAGGGTCTCCACCCGAAATGTTACCTTTTCCTTTATCTCATGAGTTGCTGTCTGACCCACCGAGTTACTCCAGCTTTTGTGCCTATCTATCTCCCCGGGAAATTGTTGCCAGAAATGATTAGCAGTGCTCACTTGCACTTGGCGGGAATCGAACACTCAGCAACTCTCTATTGTATTTGTGTGGAGCTGAAGAACACCTTGCACAAGACTGGCATGTCCCTTGATGCACAGGACCGTTGGTATCCATCCTTGTCTGAAGAAGGATCTCATCCCGAAACGTCCCCAAACATTGACCCATTCCCACTTGTGGAACACAAGAAGAGTAGGTCAAGATCAGTGAGGGGTTATATTACATTAATGCAAGTGCTCTGATCAATGGTAGATTTCACTATAGATCAGGGGAGGTCAGGGTTAAGAGAGGATGAGAGGAATCGATGCAAGGATCATCATCGCAAGACTGGAAAATAATCTAGTGTCGAGCCATCCTTTCTTCCTTCTCTCCTGATATCAATTCTCTCTCACTTGGTCTGCTTGACAACCTCACCTTGTATTACATAGCCTTCAGCCGTTATGTAGGCCATTACATTCCAACACTGTCCCTGTCTTCTCCGTCCAGATATCCTGGACCAGTGGACATTGAAGGATAGAGCTCTGTTAAGTGCACACCATTATATCCAGCACATTTCATTGCAATTGATACCCAATGTGCAGAAAACGGAAAGTAATGGGCGGCAGAGGGGCGCCATGATAAGGTTGGTGCTTTATAGCATCAGAGACTGGGTTCGATCAGGTGCTCTCTGTACGGAGTTTGTACATTCTCCCTGTAACCATGTAGGTTTTCTTCGGGTGCTCCAGTTTCCAAACACATGCGGGTTTGTAGCTCAATTGGCTTCTGTAAATTGTCACTTGTTTGAGGGATTGCAAACCTGGCGTAACATAGAACTACTGGACGGGCGATCGCTGGTCAGCGCGAACTCGGTGTGCCGTAGAGGTTGTTTCCACACTGTTTCTCTAATCTAATCTAATCTAAACTGAACTAAACTAAACTAAACCAAACTAAACTAAAGAGGGCAAACCACAGTGGACATGAGCAGGGACCACATGGAGGAGTTAAACTGCCAATAGAGAGGAAATTCCGGAGAGAGAACGGCTCACCAAAGTCCAGCTGAAGTTCAAGTGTTAAATGTCCCTAGTATGTAATCTTTAAATTTGTAATCTTTAAACGGGTGATGGGCTTTTTCTGTGCAGCGTTAGTATTTTACATTCTCTGCATAAAGGGTGATCTGATTGTCGGATATCACACCTGTGATGTCTGATCTCCTCCCAAGTGCCTAAATCATCCCTGAACCAGTGCTTGAGTAGTTTCAGGTTCTTCTATCCAGTCTAAATTCGTAGATTATACGAGCAGAATTAGGCCATTCGGCCCATCAAGTCAATCATGGGTGATCTATCTTTCCCTCTCAACCCCATTCTCCTGGCTTCTCCCCCGTAACCCCTGGCATCTTTGACACAGTCCACTACTGACTATGTCGATGTGGACTAATTCAAGGCAGTACCATGTGGTCCAAGGTGAATGGCAAGGAAATGGCAGATGTAGCACTCTTGCAGTGAGAGAGGATGAAAGCAGTTAAAGTTTACACATCCCACTCCATCCAAACCAATACTAACCCAAGAAGCCAGGCTGTGGATGGTGCAACGAAGAAAGAAGGGGGCGCATGAGAAATGCATCGAATAGTTAACAGGCTCAGAAATCCAACTGTTTTCCATAGTTTGGAACTGCCAATCTCCCATTTCCTCTTGAACAAAATTACAAGATGCCTTTAATATTACAACATTCCCAAGATGGGAACATAATCAAAAATGTTTGATACCAATCTACATCAGATATTGGAGCAGATGGTGTAAGTTGTTTGTCATAGTGTTAGGTCTTTATGGCGTGTCTAGTAGGAAGAAGGAGAAATCAAGAGGCAGAGAGGTCCAGACAGATAATTCCTGAACCCGGGGCTTTGGCCGTGAAAGGCACGTCTTCCGATGATGGAACAATGCAATTGAGTCTGTGAAAGTCTCTTGGCAGCTTCCACTTTGGAAATAAAACAACCTGCAAGGTCCTGGAGTAACTCAAGAGGTCAGGCAGCAACTCTAGTGGACATGGATTGGTGACATTTTGGATTGGGGCTCTGAAGAAGGGTCAAGACCCGAAACGTCACCGATCCATGCTCTCCAGAGCTGCTGCCTGGCCCGCTGAGTTACTCCAGCACTTAATGCTTTTATTTGTTGTAAACCAGCATCTGCGATTCCTTGTGTCTGGACTGTGGAACTGGTGCATTGACTGTACACTCCATCCGTTTCATATGTTCATAAGTTCTAGGAGCAGAATTAGGTTATTCGGCCCATCAAGTCTACTCAGCCAGTCAATCATGGCAGATCTATCTTTCCCTCTCAACTCCATTCTCCTGCCTTCTCCCCATAACCCCTGACACCCGTACTAATCAAGAATCTCCGCCTTAACAATATCCATTGACTTGGCATCCGCAGCCACTTGTGGCAATGAATTCCACACATTCACCACCCTTTTACAGATTGGCCACCACCATTCGACCCCCACCATTCCTCCGCCTGCACTCAACTAAAGGCTTTGGACACTGTTTGAGTCAGTCGACAGCGGGCTGGTCCCAACTGGTGAACAGGGTTGGAACATGGATACATGAGCCTTGTAACGTACACCGGTCTGCCTTACTCAGACCCTTCCCTTCAGGAGCTCCTTGGCTCCACTTCACACCATTCGCGCCCTGCTCCGAGCGTGAACAATCTCAGCCTCAGTGAGCTCAACCCTTTAATGTTCACCGTCTGGTTGAGACCTACCTCCTGCCCGCAGACTCAGTGACTCCTTGGTTCCTGATGGTTTGATGCTCTTGTCACCACACGAGCGATTTCATCAACAAAACAAAAACCCGCTGACAACTTAGCAGAAATGCATGGAAATAATTTGAAGCATTTCAAAATGAATTAACGTTCATGGCATTTTGACTTTTGGCAGCGGTCCTGTTCGTGGTGTTCCTAGTCCTACTTTAATCATGAAATTTTCCTCGCCCAATGTGCAAATGCCTTTGATGGTTGGTAGCTCTAATATACGCTGTCTATTTTACTGCCACAGACCTTTGGTGTGATGTCCAAGCTCCCTAGATTTTAGATTTAACCCTGGCGTGGACAACTGAACTTGACCCATGTGTAGGAAGGAACTACGGATGCTGGTTTATACTGAAGAGAGACACAAAATACTGGAGTAACCCAATGGGTCAGGCAGCATCTCTGGAAAAAAGGAATAGTGGTCAGAACCCTTCTTCAGATTCAAACCACTTTGAGCACACCATGTTTTTGGTTAAGCTTTGTTAACTGTTGTGAGTCGTTCAGCCTTGCCTGGCATTGGAGCCTGTTTTGTAATGTTTCTCTTTGACTTCAAGGGAAATAAATATCAATTGAGATGTAAAACAAACAACCTATTTTTTTTATTGCTGTTCGTAGTGGAAGAGTCTAGGACCAGAGATCATAGCATCAGAATAAAAGGACGTGCCTTTAGAAAGGATATGAGGAGAAATATCTTTAGTTAGAGCGTGGTGCATCTGTGGAATTCATTGCCTCAGATGACTGTTGAGGCCAATGGGTATTTTTAATGCAGAGATTGACAGATGTTTGATTGATACGGGTGTCAAGGGTTATGGGGAGAAGACAGGAGAATGGGGTTGAGAAAGAAAAATAGCTCAGCCATGATTGAATGGTGGAGTAGATTTGATGGACCAAGTGGCCTAATTCTGCTCCTATGACTTTATGAACTAAAGTGTACCCAAGTGGTCTCCCAAATGTGGAAATACATCCTTGCTTCAATCATCAGCCAAACCTGGTTATCAGTGATGATGAAAAATCGGGATGTGAAGCATTTTCTATTTGCATTTCATCAGTGGTGTCATCCCCATCTACATCCGCGTGTGTGTGAGTATGTGTCTGTATCTGTGCCTGTGTGTGTGAGAGACAGTGTGTGTGTGTGTGTGTATCTATGTGTTAGTCGGTGTCTGTGTGTGTAGTGTGTGTGTGTAGTGTTTTGGTGAGTCGGCCCACTCGGCGAGCTGCATAGGGTCTGTGAAGTCTGACTCGGCGAGCAGCAGGCGGATGTCATCGGGCATTTGCTCTAGAAACGCCTGCTCGAAAAGCAGGCAGGGTCGATGGCCGTTCAACAACGCGAGCATCTCGCTCATCAAGGCAGACGGTTTCCGATCGTCCATGTGGAGCAGGCGGGCTCCGCGATCTCGGCGGCTGAGCCCGAAGGTACGGAGCAGTCGGGCCTTTAGGCTCTCGTACTTGCCGATGGCCGGCGTGGCATCTAGGTAGGGCAACAACCGCGTGGCCGTCCCTTGGCTGAGCGCCCCGACCATGTAGAAATATCGGGCGGCGTCGGCAACAATATTTCGAAGGTGGAACTGGGCCTCTATGTGGGCAAACGACACTTGAAGCTGCTTTGCCCAGTAAATGGGCAGTTTCAGGCGCACAGTGTTTTGCTGGGGGAGCAGGGCATTGGGGATGGGGGCCGCTTGCATGTTGAGAGTCCGAGTACCGATCGGGCTAACGGGGTCACCAGTTTGGCAAGTCGAGACAGTCGGGTACAACAAAGTTCTTTATTTTTTAAACAAAAATAAAGCGATTACCCGAGTCGATATTGACAGCCAAAATAAACGATGTTCACTCAACCCGCGTGGAGCTCGAATGACTGGTTTTACAGAAAGCCCGCGAAAACGCTCCCCCGCTCACGTGACCGCGCCAACCAATAGCGAGGGTTCGACGTTGCCAGGGCCACCACGAGGTGCCGTTGTAGTGTGTGTGTGTGTGTGTAGTGTGTGTGTGTGTGTGTAGTGTGTGTATGCGTATGTGTGTGCATATGTGTAGTGTGTGTAGGGTGCGTGTGTGTAGAGTGTGTGTGAGTGTGTGTAAAGTGTGTGTGAGTGTGTGTGTGCGTTCTCCCTGAGTACAGATGGCACATTCCTGGGGACTGAGGTCACCTCTCGCATTGCATTGGTGTGAAATCTGCAGAACTGTAAAAAATCAGCTTCTCAAGTGATGGAGCTTTAAATCGCCCAGGAGCGGTGTAGGAAACCGAGTTAACTTATGGCATTGTAATGCGCTGCAGTGTAAACATAGAGCGAGGTTCTCTTCCTCCTGGGACAGTCCTGGAATGCTGAACACTGAGTCCTAATGGTTTGCATGTGTCTCGATTGCAATTGTAAACTCGCCCTGGCTAAAGCTTTTTTCCCTGTTGTGCTTCAGGTTTCCTTGCAGCTTTATGCAATTGAGGTTAAGACAAGCCTTGAAGTTCCCTCCGGACCTGTGTCTCCCCGTAGAACAACACTGAGATTTAAGGTTCATGGGTTGGCGTGGACATGCATTGAAAATAGTCCTGCTCCTCACTGGAGACGCTGAACAAATGTATTTTTGTTGTAAGCGCTATGTGTTATCTGAGATGCAAAATCCTGTTCGAACCGTAGCTACTCCTGAAGAGGACAAGAGCAAGAAGATGGTGCAGGTTGGAGAGGGTTCATCCCGTGTACCAGCCAGCAATGGACACTGCAGTCACACCATGTTTGGGCAAATCCCAAATTTTCACAGGAGAGTTTGAAGTCAGGATTACAGATGTATCCCCAATTGTCTTGGAAGTAAATGTGAGCTTGCATACAAAACTTTATGCTCATGAGGCAAGTCTGGTCAGGTCAAGAGCGTTTAATTGTCATCTGCACCAGCAACGGAAAAATTAAATGCTTTGCAGGCTGGTTAACCCAATGAGAATCTGTTGCAGAGATGAGGATGGGAAGCAATGTATCCAATGAACATCTTCGGATGAGAAGCTGAAGACAGATTGAATCTGTGGCTTGGGTGATCCTAAGGCTTTAATTGAAGAACAGCGCTAACGTTCCCTCAAGATACCACCTCGTTGCAGCCTTGCACTTCTTTCTGTTTGCACTTTCTCAGTAGCGGTTACCATATATCCTGCACTCTTTTTCCTATCTCTTTGTGCTACCAGTTGTACTTGGTATGGCTTGATCGTCCTTCTGGAGGTGTGATTTTCATGCAAGACAAAGTTTCTCCCTGTACCTACTTGCATGTGATAATGATAAACCAATACCAGTCTGGTACCAATAATCTGAGAAATCGGGTGCTCCAGTTTTCCTCCCACATCCCACAGACGTGCGGGTTTGTAGGTTAATTGGTCCTCTGTAAATTGACCAAAATGTGTAGGGAGTGGATGAGAAAGTGAGATAACATAGAACTAGTGTGAATGGGAGATCGATGATTGGCATGGACTTCGTGGGCCGAAGAGCCTGTTTCCATGCTGTTACCTGGGGGGCGGCACGGTAATACAGAGCCAGAGACCTGGGTTCGATCGTGATTACGGGTGCTGTCTGTACGGAGTTTGTGCGTTCTCCCCGTGTCCGCGTGTGTTTTCTCCGGGTGCTGCGGTTTCCTCCCACACTTCAAAGATGTACAGGTTTTGCAGGTTAATTGGCTTTGGTGAAGTTGTAAACAAATTGTCCCTAGTGTGTAGGATAATGCTAGAGTACAGGGATCGTTGGTCGGCGCGGACTTGGTGGGCCGAAGGGCCTGTTTCCTCACTGTATCTCTAAACTAAACTAAACTAAACAATCAAATCTTGTGGAGCAGGGAGACTTCCCTGCGAAGAAGCAGCAGAGAGCAGCCCGAAAAATAAATACATTTAGTTCAAAAGCAGTGGTGCATCTTTTACAATCTCCGCTCTATGAGGAAGGTAGAGCTTCAGACAGCAACAGGAAGTAAGTCTAAAATCTGTAATTAAATCTCACCCCAACTTAGCATGTAAAGTCAACCCCGATGTGGCACCAGGGCACTAACACGGTATGGTTCTCAAAGTTCAGACCCGCAACCTAGCTGATTTCAGACACGAGATGGCAGGGGTTCTGCAAATTGGGCACGGTTTCCCTGGGCTGGGGAAATGGGAAATCAGCCAGGAGTTCAAGTGAAAATCCACTGCCAGAATTATACTTTCAGTTCAGACGCGCTTATGGATTCTGAAGTCATGGAGTCATACAGCACGGAAACAGGCCCTTCGGCCCGACACCCATGCCAATCAAAATGCCCCAACTATACTAGTCTCACCTGTCCATGTTTGGCCCATATCCCCCTAAACCTTTCTTATCCATGTACCTGTCCAAATGTCTTTTAAAGTCCTTCAGCCTGCTTTCTTTCAAGTGGTGATTTCCTGACCCGGAACGTCACCTATCCACTTTCTCCAGAGATCTTGCCTGAGTTACTCAAGCATTTTGTGTCCTCTTTTTTGTAAACCAGCAACCGCAGTTCCTTGTCTCTAGATAAAGCCGGGAATAGGGTGGTTTTGTTGGGTAGAGGGCGAACAATTGTCCAAGTCTTGCCTCTTTGTTCATGACTATTAAAGGAAATCCATGCATCAAGATCTGAGATCACGTTGAGAGTATGAATAAAATAGATGACGTTCCCTTTAACTAATGGCCACAGACCATAGCTCTGGCCCATAACACAAGTCTAAGCTGTTATTGTTAGCACTTTGAGATCATGAGTATACATACATAACACATACACATAACCACACACACACACACATACCCACACGCACACACACAAATATATATATACTGGACTAAGTGGGACCCGTCGGGTTCCATGGTTCGCACAGGAGGGTTGGTCCCCCAATGCAATATTCCACCTCTCCACCAATTCCAATATTGGTGGCCAGTGGGGAGGGGGGGCTGTCTGGAGAGTTAGTTTGGGTGTTGTGTTCCGAAGGGACTTGTTTCCAGAGGGCTAGTATGGACATTGTGGGCCGAATGGATTCTTGAACTGGCAGCTCAGTCACTCAGGCCTAGTGGGCTGGCAGCTCAGTTACTCAGGCCTTGTGGGCTGGCAGCTCATTCAATCAGGCCTTGTGGGCTGGCAGCTCAGTCACTCAGGCCTGGTGGGCTGGCAGCTCATTCAATCAGGCCTGGTGGGCTGGCAGCTCAGTCACTCAGGGCTGGTGGGCTGGCAGCTCAGTCGCTCAGGGCTGGTGGGCTGGTAGCTCACTCACGGCTATTCCTTGAAAT